>NW_016908641.1:505267-551658 GCF_001483705.2 Eufriesea mexicana | reverse complement strand
GCTATGATATCGGCGGTTCATCGACATAGAAAGAGAGACAGGGGGTAGGAGGAGAAGGCAAGAACCATCAGTCAGGTCGAAGGTCTTCGGAGGGTGATGTCCGTTTGGTGTTCGGCCGGCGGCCAATAACGCTGGCATCGCGTGTCGCCCCCTGCTCCTTGGTAGCCGGAGCCCACGGGATCCGGAGTCGACGGCGGCACGTGAAAAATGATCGCCCCTAAATTGCTTGCTTACATGATAAATATACTGTTGGTCCGCGTGCATATTGCTCGCGCGAGATACGTATGTCGCCGGCGGTCTGTAGCTTCCTTGTAAATTTAAATGGGACCGCTGGTGGCACCTCGAACGAATTATTTTGCATCGCAGGTCAGAGGTCGTGACACGTGGGGTGGAACTTTTTTCGATGCGTTCTGGTCGAGATCGAGGCTTAGATCGGTACTCTTTTACGAAATTCGTCGACGATTTTGGAGGGATTGCATTTGGTTAAGATCCTTGTAAATATCCATGACCCATATCCTTGTGAATATCCATCTTCAGGTGTCACTTGCAAATTTCGAGATTTTTTATTTCCCTTGGTTTTCGATTAGCAGAACAGGCGATATTCGATGTTAGCTAGTTTTTCTGGCAACACGAATGAATACGAAGACGGAAACCTCGTGTCAAAAAGTCTCGTAGCTCTCTAGATAAAAATTCCATCAGATGTTCCTTTTATCTCGGATTTACGGAGGATCCCCTTAAGCCTCGTGGATGAAAAATGAACGACAAATTGCCGATAGATGATAGTCGAACAAATAACGCGTCATATTCTTCGTGCCACTAGACGGAGAACCCAAATCGTATTATCAATTTCAAAATAACACGATCCATCGCAGATGCGAGCGAGAAATTCACGAAATTGCGCTTGACGAACGCGTTAATCTACCGCGAAGAAAGCTAACTTTCTGACAATTTTCGGCAAACATCGATACGCGTGTCGTATCGAATCCTTTCTTCCATACCCACAACGTTATTACGCGACGAAAGAATTTGATTATACCACGAAACGTGCTACCGGTTCCTCCGTTACCAAACCCAATCACGCAGCCACGCCACGTGCTCCCTTTACCCGAGTCTCCACGTGCATTCCAAGAAACGTACGCGCGAAAAATACACCGCGTGTTTGTCGTTCAGCACCTTCACCCAATTTCTAATCCACCGATCTCTCCGAATCCTCCGTCCATGAATCTATCTACAAGGGTCGAAGGGTGAATACTCACGTCACTGCGGACACGAAGAGAACGCGATCGAGCCTATGGTAAGGAAGGGTGGGAAGAATCGAAGGGTGTAGAAAGAATCGAAGGATGCAGAGAAAATCAAAGGATACAGGAAAAATCAAAGGGTGCAGGAAGATTTGAAGGAGGCTTGAAAAATCGAAGGGTGCAGAAAGAATCGAAGAGTCGAAGGACGCAGGAAGAATTGAAGGATGTAAGAAGAATCGAAGGACACGAGAAGAATCAAAGAACGCAGTAAGAATCGAAGGATGCAGGAAAAATCAAAGGGTGCAGGAAGATTTGAAGGAGGCTTGAAAAATCGAAGGGTGCAGAAAGAATCGAAGAGTCGAAGGACGCAGGAAGAATTGAAGGATGTAAGAAGAATCGAAGGACACGAGAAGAATCGAAGAACGCAGTAAGAATCGAAGGATGCAGGAAAAATCAAAGGGTGCAGGAAGATTTGAAGGAGGCTTGAAAAATCGAAGGGTGCAGAAAGAATCGAAGAGTCGAAGGACGCAGGAAGAATTGAAGGATGTAAGAAGAATCGAAGGACACGAGAAGAATCGAAGAACGCAGTAAGAATCGAAGGATGCAGGAAAAATCAAAGGGTGCAGGAAGATTTGAAGGAGGTTTGAAGAATCGAAGAGTCGAAGGACGCAGGAAGAATTGAAGGATGTAAGAAGAATCGAAGGACACGAGAAGAATCGAAGGACGCAGTAAGAATCGAAGGGTGCAGGAAGATTTGAAGGACGCTTGAGGAATCGAAGGGTGCAGAAAGAATCGAAGAATCGAAGGACGCAGGAAGAATTGAAGGATATAAGAAGAATCAAGGGACACGAGAAGAATCATAGGACGCAGTAAGAATGGAAGGATGCAGGGAAAGTCGAAGAATGCAGGAAAAATCGAAGGGTGCACGAAGAATGGAAGGATGCGAGAAAAATCGAAGGACGTAGGAAGAATCGAAGCACGCGGGAAGAATCGAAGGAGCCAGGAAGCTGTCACGAGGGTAACAGGTTGAAGTGGCAGACGGTACCGTTACGCGAAGGGGTGGGACGCGAATCTCTGCTCCGATCTTCGGTCGCGCCTAACAGAGACGTTAGGTCGGTCGCGCGGAGTCACGGGTGTGATATATTGCCGGACACGGGTTACCGTTAGCTCGCCCTGCGCCGGCTGGCCGAAAAATCGAGATCGAGCCATAGATTTCGCTGGAACCGTCCGACCAGGCGACGCTTCCAAAGATACCCCCTCTCAACGCGACGAACGGGCCCGTGGAAACGTACGGTGTCCGGTTGTTGTTGTTGTCGTGTTCGTGTCTCTCTTTACACGGTTAGCTCGACGAGAGATAGGGGCGAGAAATGGTGAATCGCTTATCGAGAATGGTCCCGAAGAGTTTGCGACGCGTGACGACAGCGCTTTTAACGGGATTCCGACTGGTTCCATTCCTGTTTCGGTGGTTTCTTCCCGGCGTGCGGGGAATATTTTCGGCACGCTACGCGGTGTGCTAGCCGAGGACGAAGGGAATGAGACAGGTAGGAGGCGTAACCCGCCGTTGTTTAGGTTTGTCGGGTTAATTGGCTTGCTACGAGCATGTCGACAGGGTGCCGAGTTTTCATGGCCACGCGCGTAATCTTTGTTGACATCGTTGTCTGGAGATCTGCAACTTGCATCGATACACTTACTCTACGGTGATCAGCTTAGAACGGACATCGTTAACCCATACTTCCTATTCCAAGCATATCGATCAAACGATATTACGCTTATATTTCCTTTTCATTTATATATCGTTATTTCGCTTAGACCGGGACGCTCGAACGATTAGAGAGGGTTAACGAATCGATTCGCAAATTAGACAGTCGTAATCCCTGACCATTTCCACTGGTTTACCGTAAAAAAAATGTACACACCGACAACTCGATCCCGGCGTCATAAAAACCCGGCCAATCAATCACCCTGGTGTCCGGAAAAAGTGGATCGTCGTCGAATTTCGACAATCGCGGCCGACGCGCGACGTCCAACTTCGATAAACATAATCAACGATGCTCGAAACGCTGGAGAGGAGCGAAAATACAACGTGGTGTGGGGGGAGGGCGGGGGAATGGGGGAAAAAACGGAACGGAGAAAAAGAGGTTGCAATCGAAGTGGCCGAAAGCCTGGCGGCTGCAGCGCGCGCAAAAACTTGGCAGCACTTGGGTTTCTCGGAAGCTGCAATTACACGCAGTCGTTCCCTCGACCACCGTTTCAATTAACCAGCACGAACGACAGCGGTGAATGGGGGAAAAAATGCGCGAGACGAGGAACGAGGGACCGGTGGAACCGCTAACGTTATTTACAAAACGCAGAGGCGCGAAGGAAAGAAGCTCGATGGCGCACCACCCACAAGAACCGCGGAGCATCCTCGGTTCCGCGGCCCGTGACATTTTTCCAAGCGCGACTGCTCGATTTGCATACCGGAAATCCGACCAGGAGAAACGCGTCCCACGACGCGAATGCGAAAGCGAGCACGGCAGCGTTTGAACACGCGTCCATCTTGGCGGTCGATTCGATCCGAGCCGGTCGATCGTCGCGCACGAGAGGCATTTGGCGGAGACGAGCGATGGGCAAAGAATGAATACGAGTGGTAAATAGAGGCGGTCAGCGATAATCTTAATATATAGATGCCAGTCGTGGCGCAAAGCACCACTGTGCGGTTTGCGGCTGAACGGTCCGATGAGCGATGTAACGAGGGAGCGGCCGTAATTCCAAGCCACATACCAACGAGAATAACGCGCGTACCCGCGACCACGGGCCGGACACCGATGCGAGGCCATGTATATTCTAGCGTGCTTTGTAATTCTCGATTTCCTGCCGATCATGCGCCCCCTCGAGGAAGGATCCTCGCCGCGGCCCTCTTCGCGGCCCCCTTCGCGGCCCCCTTCGCGCCAGCTTGCCGATACGCTCGCTAGTCGCCTTGTCTTTTTTCGCTCTTCTTCCAGGCATCCCTGCATAGCCATTCTTTGTCTCTCTCGTTTCAGTTTTCCGTGCAATTGGAAATCCGGGGGTTTGAGATGCGAAGGGCAAGATTTAGGCGAAATTTCGCCGACGATTGAAACGGGGAGAGGTTTCCATGAATTTGGTTAGAGTCGCATCATCTGTTCCCTTTTAGAATAATTTCCAAAGCGTGATGAGGCAATTTCGAATAATCGTTCCGTATAAAAGGATGCAGATAAATTTGGAAATTTTGCTTAACGCGTGTTCGCCTAGAATATTCCGCGAAACTCGTAATAAACAGATAAACACTAGCCTCAGAGGCGATAGCCATGGGTAGTGGATAGGGCCGGACGTAAACGTAAACATTGTCGGTTCGGTCAGGCTCGAGGTTAATTTTCGAGAATGTTTTCCTGCCTCAGTTGCGTGTTATTCTTCGCCGCGTTCGCACGAAATGGTGCGATGTGTCTCGACGTGTCTCAACGTGTTCCACGTTGCTGTTGACTGCGGCTCGCCCCATCGGCACTCGAATAGCAAGGTAAGGGTAAGGTAATTAAATAGTAGTTAAGTAACGTAAGAATATATAAGATTAGGCGAGTTCCGGTTACCGATAAGGTAAAATCGAAGCGACGATCCGCTTGATCCGCGATCAATGAACAAAGGAGGCCCGTCCTTAAAAGGGTAGGTCGAGAAGCGTACGGAGACAGTTCTTGGGCAGTTCTTTGAGAGAGGAGTTATTGAGAGACAGTTTACGGGAAAGATGAGAGCGTGCGTACCTCATAGCGAAGAGAAGAATGTCGAATAGGCTACCGAGAGTTAGACTTGCGACCTAGCCCTCACTTTGTAAAATCCCTTACAATAATAAGTAGTTAGATAATACCAAGTAGTATTAAGTATTATATATTACGAGTACATATTACGAGACGCGAGCAATTTATATGTAAGACTATCCAGATCTACGTTAGCACGTTGGCTTAACCCTTTCGCTACTACGGGGGGCTATAGTCGCTCTCCATAAAATATCGTATGTCTACGTATTGTACATACGACGAGCATCTGCAGTTATTGCACATCAACTATCTCACTCTGGACATGCAGCGTGGGTATTTCGTTTTGCGTTATTTGTTTATTATAGACCTGAATACTCGGCAAACGAAATGCCTCTGACGATCTGTCTCGCGCACCGTGCACAGTTTCGTCGATGGCGGCTCATTCTGCGGAGAGTCCGCCCATAGCGAAAGGGTTAATTGCGTTAGGTAATCTCCAAGAAAGTGTCATTACTCGTTTCGCGTGGCGTTACGACAAAGCAGGACCATTTCCATCGAAATAGCAGATAAATCGAATCTCCTCGATACCTGGAAACGTAATTTAGAGAAAAATCATTTCCCACCCCTATTGCCGTTTATCAAAGACATGTCATCGACTCTGCAGAGTCTCTGCAGCATCCTTGCATACAAGTTACCGCGATACGCGGCTACGACGTTGCCGTTGATAGAACCGATCGTTGGGTAAATTAGAAAGATACCTATCGGTGGTACCCCGCGTACCCTGTCGCAGAATGGAGAAGCAGAGAGTCCGGGAACCACAGCGCGGATCGCCAGGTCGCACGGTCCCGTTCTTGCTTCCTCGGCCACGTTTCAGGGCGGTTTCTTCCGTCGGCAGATTAGTCACGACCAGCGACACCCCCGCCAGCCAGTGAAAATAATAATTTACCGATTATCTACGATCTCCGCGTTTGCCCGGGTGTGCCGTTATTTTCAGCGAAAAGAAATATGCACCGGGTCTCGCAGATAACTTCCCTGTACACGAACGATAAAGCGCGGTAATTTAAGAACGCTGAAAGTATCGCGAACCGCCATTAGGCGGCGAAACGTTCGGGGGTGGCTCCAGATGAATTTCGACGCTGTGGTCCCGTTAATTACGCGCCCCGACGTTTCGATTTGCACGTGTTTCTGCGCCTATCTTCCGTTCTTTTTCACCGCCGGATAATTACGATACTTCACGGGCGAATATAAAACATGGCCGAGCGATAAATAACTGGGATATAGATCGGTTGAGCGGAAAATGCGACACGAACGCGCGGGATATATTGGATCTTCCTTGATAATTGAACACTCTTTTCACGATTTATCCCGACCCACCCCCGATCACAGGCGACCTTCCTCTTTTTACCCACGCACGCGTCATTTGTCTTCGTTCGGACGGTCAACGTAGGATCGTCATACGCTTAGCAAACGATATTCGCGAGCAAATTCGCTACCGAGGATAATTTCTACGAGCGGGATCAACGTATCGGTGAATATAAAAAGACGGCGAGGAGAGCGGCGCGAGGGAGGGGGAGACGAGATGCGAGGGAGGAAGAAAAACGTGGAGATAGACGTGACGAGCATCGGGCATAAAAAAAGGATCGTCGACACAAAGAAAACGTCATCGAGTAAACACCGAAAACCGAGAGCGACGAAAACGTGGGTGGGGGGGGGGGAGAGGGGGCAGGGAAAATAACGAACGAGTAAAAAGAGAATAAACCCGACAAAACAGCACCGTAAACATCGCGTATCCCAGCGTCGATATTTTCCGTGCGATAAAAAAGAGATCGCGAAATAACCGATATTCCTTTCGCTGTTATTCAGCGAAAAAAGAAAAAAAAGAAATTGTAACCGAAATGGGAAAAACAAATGGTAAATAAATGGTAAAAAAATGATAAAAGGTGGTGGAATAACGAGGCACGAAACGAACGAACGGATGGGCCGTTG
Organism: Eufriesea mexicana; assembly: GCF_001483705.2. Lineage (NCBI taxonomy): Eukaryota > Metazoa > Arthropoda > Insecta > Hymenoptera > Apidae > Eufriesea > Eufriesea mexicana. Next base: position 544,691 of record NW_016908641.1, on the reverse strand, counting down.
GCAAATGGAGCAATTAAAAATAGGGAAAAATCCGGTGGAAAATATAAAATTCGGGAGCGTTAGGTGGAGGGTGGAGAAAGGGTTGGTCCGAATTGGTGCGCGCGCGCTCGCCACGTACGAATAAGCGTAGCGCACGTCGCGCACACCGACACGGCCGTACAAGCTCATAAACAAAACGGCCGCGTTTTATTGGAATGTCAAAGCAGGAATATTGGTATTCTTCGCGGGGACTCCCCAAAATATGTACGTTCGCGGGTTGCATGTTAATGGCCCCGATGAGGAGGGAGGCCGGCGTAGCCGTGTATCGGTCTCTGTTCTCGCATCCGGTTGTCAGCACCGGTCGTTAGATCACCGGCGCCACTGGCCACTCGATACTCGAACCTCACGTTTCCATTCTATGTTTAGCTTCGCCACGGTTCCTTCTTCGCGGACCTTCCTTTTTCCGCGGTTGGCAACGCCTGGCCCGACGGAAATCGGCCGATATCCAACGCGGACGACCCACTTCCGATCGAAACCGTGTCGATTTCGAAAATCCGTGCGTCTCCACGGCCGACAGTGGCGTGGAAAAGTACCATCGGCCTCGTGGGAAACCTGCGAAGACGGGGGAAAGGGTGAAAGCGAGCGTGGACTGGGAGAGAGTCGAAGAGGCGTGTGCTCGCTTCGAAATTTGTCTAGATTCCATCGGATAGTTGCTAGACCTTCCTGCGTCGGGCTCTTTCCAACTTCTAATCGAATTTTCCAGTTTTTCCTTGCAGTCTCTTCTCGAGAGAGCTCCAGGAGTTCAACCCTCGACTGGTGAAACGGGGGCAATTTTTATCCTGTTCGTGATTTATGATCTTCTAACATGCTTTACGAATTTTCCCCGCTGTTTCTTCTTTAGCTACTAAGTACTGGCAGGTGTTTGGGACGCGAATGATCTTGCTTCGTATACGATATTATATACGATTAGGGTACTAGGAAAGTGTTTGCACGCTAAGGAAGAGAAGATTTTAAGATATTCGTGATCTCTAGGCTTCTGTAATGGATAAAGCAGGAAAATTAGGACGGAATTTTATTCGTTTAAATAGGTGGAATTATTAGGTTGGATTAACCAGGTACGCCTATGTCGCGTAGAAATTGGCAGAAATTCACGGAAATCGCGACAACGGTTAACATTCCTGCGAAGAATGTATATGGTAATCAGTATCGATCGGTACGATCAGCTGTTGTCCTAATAGCCGTCGTGAATCCTCCCCGAGCGAACGGCACAGATAAACCGGGCCTCCCCCGTCTCAAGGGAACATTCTACGAGGCTCGTTCTCTTCTAAATATTGCAAACGCCTAAATAAAGCGGAAAACTGCCATACCGCCGTATGTCAATCCGTAGATCCGACAAGAGTTGTTCTCTTCCACGCGAATCTGTAATTTTCGACGATTCTTCTCGCGCCTCTTCCTCGAATTTATTACGCGTGTTAGCGAAAGAACCTACCAGGGACAAGCAAATCCCACCCCTTGAGAAATCCCCTTACACCGATCCGAAAAAAGAAAATAAAAATTGAACCCATGCCATTAACTAATTTATCACCTACCTGCAATTTCTGTCACGAATTTACCCCTTAACCAATCTTTCCAAATTTTTCCAATCGAGTCTCCACATCGTAGATACTACATCGGTACTGGAAAAGACCATCCATTTCTCGAATTATGGCGCAAGTAATATTCCCCGATGCTGTGGAAACCATTCGAAGATGACGGAATATTCACTGTCAACTTGGGAAAAATCAATAAAATCGACGGGAATCGTTTTCGATGGGAACCCTTGAATTTCTGCCGACACACCGTCCGGGAAGATCGATCAGCCGGGTCGCGAAGAAAGCGATGGAAATGCTGGATGGTCCGCGGACGCGGTGCGACGAGCCGCAACTCTGGCGTCGGGATTCGATTAGCGGCCGCGTCTCGGATTCGCGTATTAAAGGGTTCGGGAGCGGGAACGGGTCGGATACGCATGAAAGTCGCGTCGGTATTCGTAACTCGATTTTCGTAACCCGATCCCGTATGGTAATGCGTATTCGGGCGCGCTCCGTAAACCGGGTTAACGTAGGCGAGAGAATGTTTAACCTGGTCGACGGAGGATGCGTATTGTTATTTTAATAGGCATTATTTGATTTTAAAGTTCAGTGAATGCCAGTGTGTTGCTGAAGGGGGATTTGATTGCTTCGCCGATAAGGGTCGAACCCTATTATTTTCGTTCTCCAATCCCTATTCCGTGGCAGCGACGGTCTGCACGCACCGCACACGCATTCGCACATTCTGAAACGGCTACTTTTCCTTTATCCCGCCGGAAGGAACGTCGATGCCCGTCGATCGGGGGACCTGCGTCGGAACGTTTCTTGCAAGTCCGATTGGGTGTCGGATTCGGGTTCGAAGTGGAAAATAAATTGTCGCGAGGTTGGAATTAGTCAGTTTGGGGAGTAGTATCAGCGTCGAGGATCGAGGATAAGCGTTGGGTAAAGGCTGGAGAAAGTCTCGTAATTATGACAGCTTTCTTTTCGATTAATCGTCAAACGATAGCGCTGATCTGTGGGTAATTCGCGATAGTTTGAGCTAGGTTATTTATTATAGTACTGGAGATACCGAAGGTATCAACGTGACTGGTTGCGAATAGTTTAATTTTGAGGTACTTTTGAAAGAATTATTTTACTATTTCATCTCGCCGTATCTCTTTAATTGTCGTAATTTATTTATAGTCGTTGAAGATCGAGGATGAAGAAAATTTCGCGATTGTGACAGCTTTCCATTGGATCAATTGTCAAACGATATCGCTGATTCGTGGATAATTTACGACAGTTTGAGCTAGGTTATTTATTATAATACCGAAGATACCGACGGTGTCAAAGCGATTTAATTTTCAGGTACTTTCGAGAAATTTAATTTTACATTTTATTAGGATAGAAAAATTATTATATATATTCCTACTTATCTTCGTCATTGGTTTGTAAGGCGTTTAGCTAATAGACACAAGGGGTCCGATATAAATTATAAAGTATCGAGATAGTCATATCGCGTTGGAATTATTAGAACAAAGAATGCAAAAGCTGGGAAAATTGATTAAAAATTTCCTACACCCAAATTCTTCGATAAATGTCAAATCTTTTCTAATGCTGTCAAACATTTTATTTCTTTTACGGGAGACTCTGCATAAAATAACCCTGTTTTAGGATTCGTTAACGTTTCCCCTTTCCTTTTCTTTCTCCATCAAAGGCATTCCGCTTGATCGAATGTAGCCGCATTTCAGGCGGAATTAGCGGCGCGCTAGGAAAAATGCACCCGAAGAAGCCGTGCTCATGTATGCCGGTTGATTTGCCGCAAAGGGGACGAAATAGAGTAAAGGGAAGTGGGGTTGAGCCGCTAAACTCGCCTCCAGTAAATAGAGTCTAATCAACTGCGGGCCTTGGCCGATCGACCAGATTTCGACCTAAAATGGCCCCATTGTGCGGCATTCGTACACTCCACGCGCTGGTATTTCGACTGCTTCGCCTACTTTGTTAAATAACGGCACTGCGCAACTTTCTCTTTCCTCTAGAATTCGCCACATTTTATCCAACACCTCCGAAAAGAGGAACAAATTGTCGCAGGAGTCAAAGGATCGGCAATAAATCGAAATCAAAATTGATCCGCTCCAAACTCGAGTAAATCAAAGAAATTGAACGCGAACATCTTCGGATACGAGATCGATATGATTTTCTTACGTCTTCTCCAAAAACGAAGAGATAAACTCGCATAGGAACTCCCCTTCAACCGCACTTGGAAAATTTTTCGAGTCGATCACTGACTCCGAACAGACTTCCACAGTGACAAGCATTGATTGGCAAATTAAAAATTTCATTTCGGAAATAATAAGTCTCGCTCCCTCTCTCATCTGCGTCGTTGAAAACAAAAGGAAACGGTCGATCGCCATAGCCTGTCATCGATGAATTATTATCCCCAAACAACCCTCCTCCCAAATATTCAACCAGCGAAGAAACCCTTGAAAAAATATAGCATACACGAAGAAAGAAGGAGTAAAGTAGGAGCGATAAGAGCGGAGAAAAATTCGCGAGTCAGCTTTTTCTCTAGGAGCGCGGACGACGTTAACAAAATCCCCGGCTCCTAGACAAATACCAGGGCCGACGATAATTTCGGCTGTGGGGTGGTCGCGGGTTGCGAAACGAAGTTAGACCGATCGGCTCCTTGCGGGGTGAACAGAGCCGGCGAAGGATAATTAAGTAACGCAGAGGGGTGGCTCGTTGGGGGTAGCTCTCGTGGAGACGCGGTCACGAGACCGCTCCGTCTTCTCGTAACTTTTTCTTGCCTCGTCTCCGTGCTGCGGAAAAAAATTACACGATATGTATATCGCGCGAAGGGGACGAGAAATTCATCTTGCTAATCTGTTTCGGCGACAGGCGTAATTGGAAAGAGAGCACTAGGGCCAAAGTGCGGTGGCAGCAAGCGGCACGTGAGCGAGCAAATATCAAATCCATGCGTCGTAAAATTCGTCGTAAATTATTATTCGACGCGATTTCCACGAATTTTCTACGTAATGCGCGTCTTCGCGAAGGAAACTATCTGTTTTCGGGGTTAAATGGCTTTCGCAAATTTTTTTTTTTAATTTCTTTTCAATTTGGCAGCAAGGAATCGTGACAGCGTAATAGCGGTCTGGTCAGAGAATAAAAATCGACGTGATTGGATTGCGAAATTAGTTCTCGAAATTAGCCAGCAGAGGAAGAGTTGATTTCGTTTCGCGTAAACTCGAAAACAGGCGGCTCTCCTTTGCCGCGGCGAATTCACTTTGTACAATTACATCAAATGATGCCTGGAAAATGTAAATGCGGAAGGGATGCGCGGGCAAGTATGCTAATAACGTGACCTATCTGCGCGATAGTCCAGCATTAAATTTACCTTACATTCCCCTGCGCGAAGGGATATCTAGTCTCGTATTTCCAGTCTCCTACGCCAATGCAGCCTCAATTTATATCCCGCTTAAGCACTGCTTGAATTATACAATTGTTCATACATTTTCGAATTTTCGTCTTCCAAATCTAACTCCAAATTCGTTCGCTGTCACTCGAGAAAAGGTAATAGGAAATCAAAGAAAACCTGGTATTATCGGAATCTTTCTTCGAAACGCAACACTCACTCCCATAAAGGAATCTCGAAGCAGCCACCGAAGAATGTTTCCTTCGTCCCTGTTAAAAGAAGGGACACTTCCACAAACTTTTCTATCCAACTCCTTCGTCACCTCGTATCCCTTTAACTCTGTTCCTTTCACCTCGTTGTTATTATTTATCCATAGAGGCGCGCGCGCGTGCGAGTGCCACCCTCCGGCTAAAGAAGAGCGACGCGCTTAATTTCCAAGAGGGTGCCGGGCAATAATCGCCGACAATAAACGCGAATCGCACTTGATTATTATGATTGTTCGACTCCTTTCTGCAGAACCCTCAAATAACTTCGTTTCTCGTTAGTAGCCGGGCTGCCACCCCTTGTGCCAGTGAAAACGTAGGGTGGATCCGTGGGTGGAAAGGGGGCGGCCGACGAGGCCAAAGTGGGGGTCGTCGTTTCCGTCCGCGGGGCAGAAGGTCGGGGACGAGCGACTGCGTTGCAATTTGAAAAATTACAGCCGCCGACCGACCCCCGGCCGACCCCCGACCAACCCCCGACCGACTCGCGTATACGTTCCCCGGGCTTTTGCATTCCTCGTGGTCTGGAGACGAAATGTTCCGCGAAAATGAAAGCCGTCCCGACGATCCAGGATTCATGGACTCGCGCGAGTCGCGGATACAGCCGGGTACATTTCGAATTTCGCGCGCTTCGATTGCGGAGTGATTTGCCGTTCAAAGGGTCGTAGAAATTATGGCAAACGCCGGGAATAATTAACGAATCGTGTACGTTTTTTGAAAAGTCTCTTGAAAATTTGTACGAGTAATGTGTTTTAACGATTTTAGTCATAATTTTGAAAATTTTAAGAGTTTTCTTATGTTTAATGCTTAGGGTTCTATGCCTTGTTTTTGGATCTCGATATAGGGTATAAGTTTAGATCTTATCGAATCTCGATGTTTAATGATTTTTATTTCAATTTAGAAATTGCTTTAGTTAGATTAAATGGATTTTTTCGTGGATTCGAACGTTCGCCATTTTACTACAGGTATCCGTGTATTCTCCAGCGACGAAACCGTGTTCAACGCTATACCCTAACTGTAATTCTGCGGGCAATCCCCGATCAACTCGACACGCCACGCAACCCTCGTATAATCAATCCGTTTAATCGGATTAATTTGTTAGTCGAACAAGACGCAACGATCCGGTTATTTTCTCGAGATCGTTGTCGCTGATTCTTGTTTGTTTTCTCGATAACTTTATTTGAATACGCCTACACCCTCTTGTAAAATGTCTACAGATATATTTCCTAATTCGTTTGGCTCCTCTCGTTCCAACAGAATATTCGAACATTTGTCAATTTAATTAATACTATCGCAGAATAAATTTTGCAGCAGAATTTTTGTGTATCGCTACGTCTTGGCAAGTTGTAAAAATATTTAGATAGCAAACATTTAGATATCGACAGCAACGGAACAGTAAGTATTCTTTTCCTTCTAACGTGTATTCTTTTTACGAAACGAAGGGAGAATATTTCTTAGATTAAGATGAAGAATAAATTAGGGAGCAAAGTGAAGAAATTACCACGTTAATTTAACAAAAGCGAAGAAGTTGCATAAATAATTGGAAAATTTTTATTTTAACGAATTTTCGCGACCAGTTTCTACGCACAAAAATCACTGTCTTCGTTAAAAAGGCTTCACGAGATTAATCTCTTCACGAGAGCATCGAAAAAATCTCTTTATCTGTTAGTCTAAGGTACAAGCAAGATTCTCGTTGATACACTTGACATTTCGTAGCAATTATTATCGCGCTGTCCGATCTTGCCCGAGCAACGAGACTCTATCATACTTCACCACGGAACTTTTACTCCAGTCTCCGTGGAAGTGCGCCATAAATCTGCGACGGTTTCCTACGGTTTCCCGATACAGAAGCAACTTTTCTACAAACAACCAAACTGGTCCCTGCAACTTAGCCCGTGTTAAGGAACAGCCGCCTAATTTATATCCAATTCAAAATATCTCGTGGAAACTTTCCACGATTTATTCTCCATCGTTTATACATCCCTAAGACTCTCGACACACATACGCCATACGTCGGATTACGAATTATTAGCCAATAATTATTCGCCAATTATTTAGGCAACTAGTGGAGGCAATGAAGGCCACTGCTCACGGTATTAGATGCGACGTGTCAGTCAGCCTGTTAACGTGCAAACGGCTAAGCGTATTTAAAAATATTAAGAACATATTACGCACCGTACAAACGTGTAAATAATTTATCACAGCGTATTCCACGGATTATTTAACACTCGTTGATATTCCAAAATTCCGTTCCATCTGCCAAGTTAACACTAGAACTGCCTGTGAGTTTGTTGTATAGCAACCGTATATTTATTATAAAATTATAAATTACACGCGTCTTATATCCTAATTGTTCACTCTCACCCCTCTCATACCAAACTGAAACTCCTCGTAACACATTGACTCAGATCCATAGCAACTGCACGACACCACGCATTCTAGATCTTCCACTCGCACTTCCAAAAAACATACATATCTACATTCGTGCCATTACTCGACCTCACACACTTGCATTCGCACTAATAAAACCAAATCCGCATTATCAACCCAGTGAAAATGACTGGTGCCAGAATTTTCCTTTTCTCAATCACCGAACATATACACCTCTGCTTTAAGAATAAAATTGGTATCAACTCGTATTAAGAAAGAACTGTGATCAATATATTCACTCGTATTCATCGTACCGCTGAAATTATTATAATCTGTGCAAGTTATAGTTAGGAGGTACCCATTGACACTAGATTGCCGGAGGTTGAGTATATACCCATTTTGCCTGAAATGAGTCAATTCGAGTGAAACATAAAAATTGAAGTTTTCTAAAAAAAAATAAAATTTTATTTTAAAGGAACTTTATTCGAAACAATTTTTACATACATATTCTGTTTTTAAAATACATTTTCCGCAGATTTTTGCGAGGCAATACGACCCTCGTTCGACAGGGTTGGGTGACGGTACTTGGGATTCGGTTAACAAGGGGCCTGTCTCAACCTAAGTCCGCACGCGTGGTACCCTTGGACCTCGGTGGACTAAGGGGCCACAAACTAGTAAATTGACAAGTTTGAACATGAAAGCTCTCGCATCAGATTGTTTCCAAAAAATGTTTATGCCCAAGAAATAAGTTACGCGTGTGTAAAACGACCAACTTTAAAAATATTTAACGAGTCAATTTGACTGACGTCCGTGAAAATCGGTATAGCACATATGGATTTTTGGAACTAAGGAGTGGGGAGGGGAAGGAATTAGTATTTGTATACATTTTATAATTCTACGGAAAACCAACATATGTTTTAGAAAAAAATTATTTAAATTTTTCTATATATATAGCAATAAAATCGTAAATGAGTGAAATTGACTCGTTCCGGCAATCTAGCGTTAAAGATCGGTAATTGTAGCGTTAATCGGAATTGTGAAACTCCGAAGCAAAAGACAAATGTAAAAAGAAAGACTCCTTACTTTTACTTTTACTCCACACAATCAGCTTCTTCCTCGTCCCTCTCCTCGGCGTGTTCTTAATCGAAAGGGAACAGCTCGCACGGAGGCTGGCACCTCTCAGCCCGAAAAGTGGCGGGCGCCAATCCCTTGGGCCGCCTGTCCGCCATCGAGCGGAAGCCGAATTTTCATATCGGGCCTGGAGGACACGTGCGGAAGCGGAACACTTGTTCCGATGGGCCGATCGCAATCTCCGCGATGATGCCGCGTACGTAGCGCGCCGGGTCGCGGTACGTGTTTGTCGGAAATTCTCGATTACGCGAAGGAAGAGGGCCGGTTTATTACGAGCACGTGGGAGGACTCGGCGCGGCACGTAACGCGGTAGGTAATACGTGTTAGCGTGGCTGCGAGTGGCGGCCAGAGTTGCTCCACGGTGTGTGCACCGTGGTGGTGTATGGCTGCTGTGTCGCCGGGAACACCGTAAGATAGGGTCTCGTTATTGTAGCCGCGCCGTTCGCTAAATTGCCGCCCTAGGCTGGGGTTTAAGCATCGGCCGCGTGGCAAACGGTCGGCCTCCGCGGGCGGCTAAACCGCCGGACCAATTAACTTTCAATTAGAGAACGGAGATAACTCTTATCGCGTCCGCGAGGGCGCCATTTTATGGGCCCTTCTTTACCCCCCGGCCGACGTTTATGTCCGCGCTGATGCATGGTCCTCGGAAGGGTTAGATAGAGATCGCGCCGCGCATAAAAGTGATATTATCCGAGATTCAAGAAGCGACCGATCGAACGATAGAGTGGGTCGGATCGAATGGTATAGGGGTGGGTACGGGGTTGGCGACGGCATCGTTCTTCCATCGTCTCTGTGTTCCCGTGTTTCCGGGGGTGATTGGTTTTTCAGGGATCTTCCTCGGTAATTGACTCTGCCTGATGGGTTGGGTACAATCCTTTCACTTGGGTGGGAAGATTTTCTTACGTGGATATCGATGTATAGAATGGAGATAATGCGAGGTAACGATTATTAATTTTTACACTCGAGTGGAGCCTCTCAGTCGCCATTTAAACAGATTCTAAAGCAGATTCTAAAGACGGATGTTAATTAATATGTGAAATTTACAATTACCCACCGATGCGTGGAATATCGAGGTAAAAGGATTCTACGTCTTAATTTGCATACGATTTCTTATTTACCGTTTTAGAAATATCGTCGACTTTATGGCGGAAGGTCTTCGAATTACTATTATCCTGTAATGAAAAAGTCGCCGCGCAAAAAGCAAACGGAAGGGTGATTTTAGAAATACCGTGGTCGCGATGTCTTTTACCGCATTTATTTATCAGTCTTTACCTTAATAAGTAACTTTCGTACGCGATCTATTTTCGATTTATACGCGACCCGATATCGCGCGCATATCGCAAAACAGCATGTCGGGCTCCAGACGCGTATACATATTCAGCGAACGTATTAACCTTGCAAAAACTTCCTCCAAAAAACCGATTGAATAATCATCGTATAAATCACTGCGACGAATAAGTCCGGCCACAACGAGGAGAAAAAGGGGGGGAAAATAAATGGTATTAAACGGATGATACTCGAAATGGAGGAACAGCGTTGGAGAAAAAGGGTACGTGCTCGGTACGCGATCGGTGGATCGGATCGCGCAATATGGCGGCGACTAATCGACCCCGTAGACAGCCACGTAGACGATGGCGAATTTAGAAAGCGTTCCCTGGAAGCCGTTCTTCCCGAACTTCGACGAAACAGCCCCTGCACGCCCGTGTTTCTCGCATACCGATTAACGAGCAAGGCTACGACGCTTAGAAATCGTTCCGTTTTGCCTCGTTACCGATCGCCCGCTACGAACAATGCCTCGTTCGTATTGTTCATCGCGTAAACAGACACGGCGTTGGTCAGCGAGAGACGAGCAGCCAACGTACCTACACGGCACATCCATATGTATGATTATGAGGACGGGAGTTATCACCGAACGGAGGAGAGAGACTCGACGAGGAACGAGCCCGCAGCTAAGTTCATATTTGTGCATTACGCTCACGTGCAACGATACAATAAGGAATCCTTCGTATCGGGGGATGCATGCTAAGTACCGGTCGCTCGTTGCACCCAGCCACGACTCTCTTCGCCGCCACGATTCTTTCTCGTGCACACACCGCGGCCCGATCGCCGCTTCCCCGTCGCCTTCGCCTTCCCTGGAAAAGCTTGATTGGATGTTCGATGAATTAATTCCCGGCCAGGCGAACCCCTTAACGACGGGACGCTCCTTCGATTCCATTCGCTTCGCTTCTTTCCGACGATTCAATTCCATTTCGTCGGAAAGCACGGAGCTGCCGACCGTTTCGTCCCTTAGGGTCTGACTTTGGGTCTGTGTTTGGGTCTGGGTCTGGGTCTGGGTTAGGTTTGACGTGGGATCGTGTTTCGGGGACCACGAAGGGGGCAGAGAGATCGAGAAGAATCGTGAATGGAAGTTTGGATTTTCTGGCAGTCAAGTTTTTCCACTTGCATAGGTGTGCTGTCTTGATCGATATATCAGGAATTCCTTCGGGGATTTAACTAGTTATTTTTGGTGTCTCGCGTTGCTCTGTTCCTTTGGAGTTATCGTGTTCTTCTTTTGGACAATTGGATATTTTCGTTACTAGGGGTCTGCTTTTAGAATTTAGGATAAAGAGAACGATATCCAAGAAGAGTTTCCCGTCATCTATGCAAGATGAACACCGTTCCCAGAAGACGTTTACTCTAATCAAGAATGACGGGAAGTCAGTCATGGGGTAGTTTAGACACTCGAAATTATAAAGATCGAAGACTTGGAAATTAATTAGGATTCTTGGGAATATTCAACTTGGAATAATTAGCAGCGAATACATCGGGATATCGTTATACTTGAATCGGCTGTGTTTAATAAAATATATTACTTGTACGACTACGTGTAACAGCCTTGTTGGGTTCGGAGCTCGATTCGCGCCGTGATATGCGATAACTGTAGCAGATGTTGCACGTTTGACGATAGTTTTACGAAAAACACGAATTACGAGTAATCCATCGGTACGTTATTCTCCCTTTCCTTACCCCATTACGGGAAGCAAACAACGGATGAACAATTGGAAGCAAAATAACCGAGAAAGCTTGGACGAAAGTGACTGAGAAGATGGTGAAATCCAGGGTTCTTCGGGACATTCTTATATTACATTCTTAAAATGTAAACGTACCACTACGTCGCGGCGGGATAGCGTATCGTGCAGAGCGTGCTACGCAGCTAATCAGAAAGAAAGATGGCGTCCGCGAGGAGTGTGGGTGCCGCAGTCAATTACACGTGTAACGAATCTCCCACCTTTCGGACAGAAACGCGAAATAACGCGACGCTGGTTATTTTCACCAGAGTCTGACGAGGCGATTTTGCGCGCTGTCCGTGTCGCGTTTCGTATCGATTTCTCGGCTATTTTATTACGTGTCGCGCATTCTCCGGCGTAATTGCATAAAGACGCTGCGTGAGATAAATGGACGATCGGAGCGGCGATTGAGTAACAGAAAAAGTCGTGGTTTATGAATAACCATGAGTGTGGGGCGATTCTGGTGTCTGTTGTCCCCCGTTGTTTCGTCGTTGCACTCGAGTAAACGGAAATAACGAGCGTCGTTATTTCTGGCGTTCGATCACGCTTCCTATTTTCTATTCGCGCAACCTTGCGATTTCTATTCAGTAGAACGAGCGTGCATGGTGTTAGAAGTTTAACGCGATCCGTAGGAATGTCGTAAACGCTATTTATAGGCGGCAAAATATCCCCAAACCGCGGTGCGCGCGTTCTTCCACGTACCAGGCTGATCGATCTAGCTCGAATCGATGGAATCGAGGAAATCGAAGGAAATCGGAGAAGGAAGGGATCGATGGAGTATAGTCGTTTGCTCGAGAAACGATAGTAACTGGACACGCGATCTTGGACGGAACGAATTCGACGCATCGATACCGGCAGACGCTTTCAAAACAAAAAGAAAGCCCGGCCGTGATGCAATTTAAGCGTCGAACAACTCCCACGTGACCGTTTTAGTAATAGCGATTAAAAAGACTGCGACGGGAAAAAAAGAGAAACTAGCTTGCTCCAAAAAAACACGTGATTTCGGTAAAAAAAAGAAAAAAAAAATAGAAAAAAGAGAATAAAAAAGAAAGAAGAGGGAAAGGGAAAAAGACACGGTCACAAGAGACGAGTGGAAAAAACGAAAACGACGAATCAGACGCGTCCATTCATTCCCTGGAAGATCGATACCGTTCGCCGTATACCATTTCCGAATAACGCGAATTCGATTATTCCCGTCGATTCGGAGCACTTTCTGCACGGCGAAACGGAAAAAGGGTGAAAAGGAAAGGAGAAGATGGGAAAACAAGGCAGCAACAGACTGTCCTGGACGAAAGCGACGAAAACCCCATGGCACGGCAAGGGTTAAGAATCGGGAGGCGCGCACGTGGCTCGCTTACGGGCCACTTCCGGGGAACGTCGCCCTTGGCTCGCGACAAGGTAGTCTCTCTACGGTTCGTAGGTGTACGATCCGACCTCTTAACCATCCGGCAAATGTCATTAGTAGCGGTGGGCGGAGCCTACGCGGCGATAGAGGTAACCGCGACCGCGACTGTGTGCGGCGTTCGCCGCACGGCCGCTCCGTCCGTCTGTCTGTCAACAAAGGGGGTGCAGTGACGCAAGCAGGCCGAGCGAGAGTGCGCGGTGTCGGTGTCGCGGTGGCGGCGATGGGCGTGGCCACGCGCCGCGACCGCGCCACGCGATTCGCCGAGTCGGACCGCGGTGGGTGGGGCCGAACCGCCCGCCACTCGGCGCACGCTCTCGCGCCCTCTTTCTCGCTCCTTTTCCCTCCAACGGCGGCTGTCTCGCTTCCCCTGACGCGGGTCGCGGCACGGCTCGCGTTACACAGCCGGTACAGTCCGGTCTAGTCTGTCGTTCGGTCACGAAGCAGCCGTTTAGCTGTCTGCGACCCCCACGTCCGCGGCGCACATCGGGCGCGTGATTCGAGCGATCGAAGGGACCGACCCGTCGACGAGGACCCGTAACAGCTGGTCCACGACGCGAGAGTCCGAGCTCCGAGTTGTTGACACGCACGTGCGCGCGCGTGAGCTCTCGTCGCTTCGCGTATATACACGCACGAACGTACACATACGCGCGCATCTCCGCTGTTGGTGTACCTCGCTTTTCTCTTCCGTACGTAGTCGACCGTCGGTCTGCTTTCGGTTTTACCGCGTGCGGAACCCCTCGATGCCGACGACGTTCCGGTGGTTGGACGACGATGACGCGGGAAGAGGACGAGAGACGCGATGGACCATGATACGCGATAGAATATGACTGTTGTTCCGTTCGGTGTGCCGGCTTGTTGTTTGGTGTTGTTGCGGGAACGTGAACTCGTTGTTCGCTTGGTGGTGCACGCGACAGACGACACGCGGTAGTGCGTCGACGAAGAGAGTGATCTACGTTCACGAAGGGGAACTGGAAGAACGAAGGAAAAGGGAGAGAGAGAAAGAGGGATAGAAGGAAAAGGGAAAGGGAGGAAAGGGAAAGAAAGGAAAAGAGAGAAAGAGACATGTTGCCGTATCAGATGGCCATGGATTATGGGGGCTTTCAACGACAAAGCCCGGTCGGGGTCGGTGTCGGTGTCGGCGTCGATGTCGGCGGACCCCATCAGGGGGCCGCTGGGGCGCTCAACATCAACCCCGCGTTCACGCACTCCTGGTTCGTACCGGCGGACCTCTGTGTCCCGTACAAACAGAGTCAGGGTCCTCTCCTCGAGCCAGGGCATGTTGTTTCTCTTATACTTATTTTTCTTACTATCGTATCATAATAGACAACGTAATAGTTAACTTTATGATATCTGCTCGGACGTTACGATCTACCTAGCCCTTTCGATGCGATACGCCATGGCTTCCTTTGGAAAACGCCTTACCGCGAACGGGGTCGCGTAGTCGTCCTTTACCTACCGACTGCCATTGCTTCTCGGGGATAACGAAAGGGTTGCGACCACGAGGATCCATCGACGCATCGCCGCTAGTATCGCCGAACAGAAGGGGAAACGTTGTTTTCCATTTGTCGCCTCGAAAGTGACGAGAGTATTAATCGCGAGAGGGGTGAAACGCGGGTCGGCGTTCGTGGAGGTGGCGCGACCCTTTCGAGATAGGTTCAACCCTTTTGCGTCGTTGACGAAGATGTTGGCGGTAATTTATCATTCGAGTGGTGGATTTCGGCTTCGTGGAGCGTTTTCCAGGGACTTTGATAGGCTCGTAGAGAACCGATTCACCCCGGGGGTACCGATTCATACGATTTCATCCGATCTAATTGCAGTCGTTTCGTCAACTACTTTGACAATCAACTACTTTCACGGTACTGCGGGTTCTTTGGTATCCGTGTAAGAAAAGATCATCGAGACGTTGCGTTTCATTCGTTTCGTTTTACATAGAACGTTTTACATGGAACATGGTAAAAGTCCATAATAAATTATTACACACTCGAACGATGGAATTTTCCAACGTCGTTGGTATCGTGAAATCAAGTACAGTGTGTCGCGCACACCGACGTTTCTACGAGCTTTCTATAAGTAACTGCTATACCCACATCTTTGCTATACGATTTCGCGAAAGTTGCACACCGAATTATCGTTTGCAGTCGGCATTATTTCATGGACGATTCGTCATATTCGATTCGTATATTTTATCGCGTTTAAATTCGCATTCGTCGATCCCGAGGAAAACCGCGATCGATGCACGTCAGCTACATTCGTCAACGATGCGAAGGCCTTGAGTCTCGATATTTCTCAAACGGTCTAGATAAATTTCAAAATATCGGGGACTAAGTCAACCGTCCCGCGCAAGCTTAATCTCGCGACGAATTACCACGGGGATTTTCATTTTCATGTGCTTTTACAAGGAATTTCATTGGTTTACCGGCAAACATTGTCGCTTATTGGTTCGAAGCAGCAAAAGGGCTAGAGATGCGTAGCAAACTGCTCTCTCGAGGTAGATCGCGACGATTTACTCGATCACTTAACCATAAACCATAAAATAGCTCAAGTAACACGACTTACATCTGTCGAGAAAAAAAGTACACCATAGTTTCTAGTTAATATATTCTCACGTGTAATACTTCCTTATAACATTCAGAAACAAACCGCTTTAGAGATACGAAATCTCGATCGCGTACAGGGTATTTCCGGCTTCGTAGTGAACATACGTCCGCGCGATAAAGCTGAATTTATTATCCGCGTACAGTGTCGCTCTTAACTTCCTCGGCAAATTTATACCACGGTCCGGTAATCGTTTTCTCGCTACGTTTCTATCCCGGTTATATTTTCCCAAATTTCGGACGTTCGCGTTACGAAGGTTCGAGACGTCGAAGCCAGAAGCACCATGCGCGATGAGAAAGGAGCGGAAAAAATGTCCGCTCGCGTCCAGCGCGCGAGTAATGTCTTCCTCGGACAATCGATTGCCCGGTGGATGCGTTCACCGTCGTCCCCGTGCATCGTCGCGACGTTACGATTCAGAGAACGGCTGGCATTAATATGTGACGTCCGTAGAACGACGATGACGTCACTCGAGGCGACGCTGTAAATAGTGCGCTGCAAAGCCGATGTTATAACTGTAAATCATTCCTCGCGCGCAGGATGTCGAATTTTTATCAGGCTATCAATCACCTTCGTTCGAGTGCTCGCACCAACGGTGATAGCGTTCGAGTGTCCTCTTCTTTGTCTCTTTCGTCCAGCTTCGATCGCGCGTTCCTCTCATCGGCCGCGAAAGAGAAATCGAGGCGAAAAAGCCGAGCGAAACAGCGGCTGAATAACGAAACGGCGTAGCACCGAATGGAAAAGAATGGTAACGAAGGTGAATTTTGCAACGACGATCGAATATCCGCGGTTTCGTTGCCTCATCCGCGAATTTGCATACGCGCTCGTATTTTTTACGGCCGTACGTGAACCAACGATTTCTCGATGGCGGTCGCGCGACCAGCGCACGGAACAAAGGACTACCAGTAAATCCAGTTTTCACTTCGATTGAGCGAAATTGCATAACGCGTCGCCGCCATTTGTTCGTCGCGCCGCAGACGGATGACTGTTCTCCAGCGGCTCCACGGTCGCGATGGACTCGTTTCGCGTTGTGATCCGCTGATCCGCATGCTAGACACCTGTCCGTGCCTACCAGCTCCAAGTGACGCAGATTTCACCGAGTCGCGTGTAAAGAAATCCACGCCTAGATGGGAACCGACCTCACGACCGTCCGGTCGAGTCTCGGTCCGTCTCGAAAATTCCCCGAGTTTTCCTCAATCGGGATCCTTACTGGTTCCCGCGTTCTAATCCAGAAGAACCAATCGATTTCCATATCTTACTTATCTCCACACTCGAAATATCGGAAGCAACGAATACGAGTTAAAGCTACTTAGGATCTGATATCGAGGACTACTCGTCTGAAACTTCTCGCGATATGAGACATATTCGGCAACACCATACGATCGTGCTCCATCCTCAGGATTGCCATCGCGGTCCGTCTCGAAAAGCGAAATTCCGCGGGCACATCCGGAAGGAAAGCGACCGCGTTATGAACGTTAACATAATTTCGGCAATATATTACGGTGATGGACGGTTAAGCGTATAAAGGTAGTTACGTAATTGGAGGGTTATTAGGAGCAGACCAGTCGTCCTTTTTCCCCGCTAATTGGCACGATCCCCGTATAAAAGCTGTAATGATATCTTTTACGCGTGGAAATAACGTGCTCCTCCATTCCTCGACATTCCCTTGGATTACGGAACACGATGTTCAAAAATTCGGAAATTACAGGCCACGGGGCTATTAAACGGAACTTGAACGGCGATGATTAATTAAAATTAAGAGGCAGAGCATTCCTGTTCTTCTTTTTTCCCCGTCGTTGAATAGCGTGAATAGGGGTTGGGACGAGGGAAGAAGATCTCGATTATGTTTCGTGCGTACGAACGATTGTAATGAAGCTTTACGAGCCTGTAAAGTGGCCGAAAATATCAGCCGCTCGAGTTTTTTGCCGGTCGAGATATGATTTTATAGGGTAATATCGTTCCCCTTGTGTTCTTTCCGCGCGGCTATTATCAAGTCAATAATTCATGCTCTGACAAGCGGATAAAACCTGTTTCATTTTGCAGCTAGTTTAGTTCCAAAGACCCGGCCAGGCTTTCCACTTGTATAACTTTAACAAACCGCGAAAATCCACTTGCCCCTTAATTACTCGAATTTAAGACTCGCTTAATTCCTGTGAAACGCGTGACGGTGAAATTGAATTATAGTTTTTAGGTTGCTCCACCTGTGAATTTCGTCCTCCTGTTCGCGAAGGGAGCAAATTTTCAATATACAGGTATGATTGTCGTTACATGCATACGCTCCTAGGCTTTTCCATACGTTTGCTCTTTCGTCGATGAGACAGTGGGTAATTTGCAGGATTCGTTCTTCGGCTAGACTACACACGAGCACCCAAAGATTCAGAATTTTTCGATCAAACGATGGTCGATGTTTGTAGAAATCATCGGGCCAATCTTTCACGAAGATCGGTTGAGCTTCGTTCAACGAGTTAACAGAATTTCTGCTATGCTTAAGGGTCCACTTATCTAGCACCGAGATACTCCTCCATCCCTCTCTTCCTCCTGCAATCAAAAACATCCATCGACTCGGAATTATCCCGATTAAATAATCCGAAAGTCGTGAAAGCCAGGGTCATTGCTTGGACCAGTGGAAAAGACGATGGCAACCGAGGGACCTCTATTTTGACGTGTCTCCGTCAAAGCGGGAAGGGTGGTCAGGTACGTTGGGAAGAAAAATCTTCCCCGATCCCCGATGAAATAGCGTGGCCAGTAGCTGGTCCCAGGAGAGCTCTGTCACAGCGAGTGGATAATGGGAATTGTGATGGGTGGCGACGGTGGGTACAGAGGGTTGAAGGCTGGTAAACCGATGGTACAGATGAGTACGTCACGCGACGGCAGTAAACCCGATACGATTAGAAAGGAACGCTGATGCTGACGGGGCATCCCGGGGAGCCGTCAACACTACCTTCGTATTTTCAACCCCGCCCTCTTTCCATTATTCCTCGCTGTTCGTTCCACGACCCGATCACTGTGTCCGTCTCCTTCCACGACCCGACGACCCGACGACCCGTTATTGCGCGCATAGTTACACACCGTGGCAGACACGCGGGATGAAAGTGGCTCGATGTAGGAAGAACCGATTGCCGGTGGTTGGTGAAACCGACGGGGTGATTGGGATCGAAGCGCAAAGGAGCCCTAATTCCGGCTCGGTCTCGCGGCGAAGAAGGGTGGTCCTTGAGGTTCGAGAGATTTCTCGGACGCACCGCTCGTGCTGGGTCGCGGTTAAACGAGGTGAGTCGTTGGACTATTTTTAGGCGATGTTGGTTCGTCGAAGGAATCCGAGTGGGTGTTGTCCGATGGAAAAGGTGGAAATGCGTACGCGCGTTCAGCGTTTGAAAGTAGGATCGGAGTAGGATCGGGTGAGGGAAAGATGAATAGAGGTGATAAGTTAGAGTCGTGTTATTCGATCATTTAAATAAGCAAGTACAGGGAGAAATGATTCCGAGAAACATAAATCACGGGTCAATTAAAGCTCAGAGGATTGATGGACTGGTAATTCCAGATTCGGTGTCTCGTCGGACTACGTACTGTCACGTTTCACTTTCGTGTTCGAGGTTTTCAGCGAGCTAGCGTGTAATTGCCAATTTCTGTCGCTGTTTTCATATCGAATTCGAGTAGCTAATAATTCATTTCCTCGTTCGTCTAACGTCCTATACTAACTGGCGGATTTAATTAGGCCTTACTTCTCGAATATCCTTTGTTATCTATATTTAAATATCTATCGTAATCCTGACGCGTAAGTGTCTGTTGTGCATTTCGAGAAAAAGAATGGGATTAAATTAGCTGCGAAAGAGGAAAAAGGTTAGTTGCAAGGGTTACACGGTAAATTTCTATGGAGTCCATTCGAAACTAGGTTTCAAGGTTGTAAAGTCTTATCGATAAGCTTATCGTTATGAAATAAAAGCATACTAGGACAAAGAGCAATGACCGCAAGTTGTGTCTGGGTTTGGCGAGGGTGTTGCCGTTACGGGCCTCACGTTCCCGGAAGTAGGGACATGAGAATGTCCGGATGCAAGTTGTGAACGTGAGACCCCTAGGAGACTAGACTCCAGCTTTCCTCGTGCGTCAAACTGTCGATGATTATTCGAGACAGGAAGTCAAACAGGATTTTTTTCTTTTCGTATGCATTACGACACTTTCAATCGCTTCTCCGATTGCGTTTTCGTCTGCTGAACTGGTTCGCGTAGGGTCACTCCTTCGGGTTAAAACGTTCCATTTTGTTTTATACGATTCGATCTTTCATCGCAAATTTTTGCATCTAAGACCGAGTACTTGACCTCTCGAGCCACGATTCATCGCCAATTTTGCAGAGACTGCGAACGCGCACTTGTTAGAATAATAAATGAAACATCGAATTCTAATCGTAAACCAAAAATCCAATACTAAAGTAAGCTGCGAAATTCGCTAGAAATCCTTCCACTCGGACAACCCTATCATACCCCGTGTAATACAGAGTTCAAAGGATAGAGACTCCCTAGCAAATACGTCCTCCTCGAAATTATGTACGTCGCGCCCACAATTCGGATCGTCCGAGAACCATAGTACGTGTCCGACGCACTAGCCAGTGGAAAAATTCGAGGAAACCTACTGTTGGAGACGCAACGATTCACTCGAAATGCCGTAAGGACCCCGAGGATCGGCGGGTGTCCCGGGTGAAAAGGGGATGAATCAACGGCGTGACCGAGGCGCGGAATTTTCGGAGGTCAGTACCGGGAGCGATTAAGTATATCGAGCGTGTGTCGGGCGTAACGTGGCCACTATCGAAAATGCAAAAGGGGTTCTTCCGGCAGAGGGAAGCTACGTTTCGTCCGAGTCTCGGAGTACGTTTACCGAAAGTTCTCAGGCTCGACCTCCGCCCGGACACATCGGGAAGCACATCACGTAGACTTTAAGCCCTCCCTTATCTGCGCGTCATCAAGAACCAACTTCCCTCTGTCTCTCTATCCGGCCTCTCTGTCTCTTTTTCCCTCCGTTTCCCTCTTCTACGTGTATACGCGTACCTCTGCGTGCACACGTACACGCGGCTGTGCCCGTGTGCATCACGGAGATCCACGCTTTTTCTGTCTTTCCTACCGTCTTCTCCCGATTTCTTTCTTCATCTTCATTTTTTCCTCCTTTTTTCGCTTTTTTTTTTTTTCTTTCTTTCTTTCCCTCCTCCTTTCTCCCGGCCGGTGCACGTTGTACACATGCGCGCGACTCCTCGTGATTTACATCGCCGGATGTGCTGGGATAATTTAGTGGTTATCGTATTGTCTCTTTTTCCCTCCTCTCTCTCTCCGCCCCCGAGCCTCCCTCCCCTTCTTTTCCCTCCTTCCATCGCCTTTTTTCCACCGCGACTCGCCGCGACCCGCTCGCTTTCTTCGTGTCCACGGTGGAA
The DNA here is from genome assembly GCF_001483705.2 of Eufriesea mexicana. Classification (NCBI taxonomy): domain Eukaryota; kingdom Metazoa; phylum Arthropoda; class Insecta; order Hymenoptera; family Apidae; genus Eufriesea; species Eufriesea mexicana. The sequence goes on along the minus strand of NW_016908641.1, from coordinate 523,538 downwards.
GGGTTTCATTGAGACACCGCCTCGCCGTGGACAAAATATTTTTCCGAAAGCGGGCCCCTTTGTGCCGACGTTTGCGTGAATACGTTAGGATTCGGGATACAGGGAATCGCGGTTCTCCGCCCGCGTCGTTGATTTCGCAGGGCAGATACGTTGTAGGCTGCAGGATATTCCGACGTCGTCGCGGATCCTTCCGAAAGCTTTGAAACTCCTCTCGGAACGATTCCTAAACCCCTCTGACTTTCCTGCGAACGAATAAAAGTTGCGATGAACGATCGCCACGACGGCGAGACGCGAAATTAGCTGGAATCGACGCTTTCGAAAGTCGCGACGGTGTTTGAAAGTTTCCGACTCGTTAACGAAAAGGATTCTGTCTAAAAGAATTCATCTAGGTGATCGTTTATAGGACAAATTTCAAAGATTGAACACATTTCGTTAAGGGATTATAATGCATAGAAATAGTAGCCAGTGGAAACGGTGGAAAAACTGGATAGATGTTCATTAAACTGGCCCGTCTGTTTGGGGCCACGCAGGTCGAAGAAGTCTCCAGAAAACGGGAGACAAAAGACAAAACTCAGGGGAAGGGTATAGAGTTTATTTTAGCGTTTGGTATTTTTAGTATTTCTTTACTACAACAATCTGCAACCTCGCTGTATCTTAACAATTGGACCACTCTATCATCAACGTCCACTCTCCGCCATCTTTTCCCCGCGTTAAGATCTATAAATCGGTGGCAATAATTACAAATTACCAAGGATACGTAGCGATTCCTGGCTACCCAAAATGACGATGGAAACGCGAAGAATCGTTAAGGGATCACGCGGAGAGACTCGCTGACCGGGTCAAACGATAGGAACCCGAGAAGGTCCCCTGAAAAGCTACGAAACGGCCAGCATTCGCGCAGTCCAGATCGGCGAATTTTCTCTCGTTATCGAGCCGGCCACCGGAAATGACATTTTCTTTGTCGATGTGGTACAAAAGCCCGGGCATCCGATAGCCGAAAGGGCCGCGAAAGAAAATTATGTCGAAACTGGAGCCGTAACATTAGGAGCATTGTATTGTAGCGCGAGGCTACGACTCCCCCGGGAACGGGTAGGGAGTTTGGTCCTTCTCCAGCTCACGTTCGCTCCTCCATATCGGCGCACACTTGGACCGGAACACACGGACGCACGCGGAGAGAAGCGCGGACGGGAATGGGACGTGCCCTCAGGTGGTGCTTCGGACCGGCAAATGAATTGTTTAATTGAATTAGCCGACGTACTCGGCCTACCGCGCCCGGCCATCATAATTCCCCCGATGCCTGCTAATTGCGCACTCTTTTCCGCGATTATTACGCATCGAGCCGTCCCACCGCGCCGTTTCATCGCTTCCTCGACTTCCGATGCCTCGAACCGGGCGAGGGTGACCTCGACGAACCTCGAAATTCGCCCAACGCTGCGGCTCTTCGGGTTAGGTGTGGACCAGTGAATCGCGAATCGTTATCGAGCGTCTTCTCGGTTTAGGAACGACACTATAGCTATTTCGCAGGGGAAATGACTCGCTTGGATGCTAGTCCAATTTTCCTTTACTCGACGTCTGACCAGTTTCGAGTTACTCTACTTGAGACAACACTCGCACCCGTCATATCGCGCATTTGTCTCCTATTTTGATTAAAATCTCGTTTCCACGTAGCAGCACTGTGTCATTCGATGTTTTCGACGATTTCGAACCCGTAATTACCTCGCATTCCGCGAAATAAACTGCATCTTTCCCCACCCAGAGCTTCATCGAGTTCCCACAACTCGCGCTTGTCATCTATATTCTCGGGCAACGCCAGAAAGAAAGAAGAAAAGAAAGCTTGGAAAAGGGAAGAAATGATCTCCCACCACGTCCTCGAGGCGTCCATCAATAATTCTCGAGCAACTAGAAATCGGCGGATGAAAAATCCAGCGGCGCCTCGATCGAAAGGATCGTCTCGATAACCTCGTGAGGGTCCGCTGCTGAATTATTGATGGCCGGCACTTAGCACGGCCGAACACGAGGATCCTTATGTGTCCAAGGCGCATTGCCACCCTTCGACGATATGGCTACGGATATAGCCGTGGCTCGGCGCAAACGGGGGCGTCGGAACGCCGCTCTATCCCGCGTCCCGTGGGAGCCGCGAGAGCCCTTGCTTCGGCCCGTTCGCCTAGGCTGCCGCCCAATTTCAACAAATTTGACCGAAAGTTCCGCGTAATTTTATTTTCGCACTTCTGCAGACACGTCGGGACTCCTCGGTCGTCTCTCTGGCCAGCATCGCCGGATACCTCTGGGGAGAAACGGACGCGGCACCCTTATCCGCTCGGCCTAGTCCTCCTTTAGTTTCCTTTATCTTTGCACAATCAGCAGCGGAAGCCGCCTCTAATCGCACTTTGGCCCGCGTTCCGTGACCGACCTCTCTTCCACGACCGTAGTCTCGGTTACAACTCTGCTTCTCCTGTTCTCCGACTCCCTTTCTCCTTCTCAGGACTTCTCGCGACCTCCTCGTGCCTGAGATCGAAGCGAGCCTTGCATCGGGATTCGAGTATTCGTCCTTTTTTCCTTTTCGAGAACGCAGTTTGACGCTTGACCCCTTGTAATCCGAGAATGTTTTTGCCCCCTCGAGCAGTAATTTTTGTTTCGAGTAGAGGGATATCGCAATTTCTGAAATTCATTTAATTTTTAGCGAAATCGTATCGGCATGCGATTTTGGTAGCTGTCGTAGACTGTTTGCATCTGGTTGTTAATTTAATTCGCGATTCTAACGTCTCTAGATGGGTTTGGACTTAAGATCCTAGAAGGTGGGAGGAAAATATTTTTCCGTTTATGTCTTCTCGGTACGTGTCAATCAAAGACCCAGGCTTCTCGTTCTCAAAAGGTATCGCTTCATTTCGTTGCATTAGCACACAACGAGCAGCGATTAAGGCTGCAGATTTTTTTGCAATTCGAATGCAGGCAACACAGTTGCCTTGCAAGGTGTTAGAAGTGAACTACGTTTAAAATGAATTTCAAATAAAATAAGTACGCAGTTTTCATGGATGATTCACGTGACTCTGACGCGACATTCTGATGCACGTCAAACGCATCGCAATTGACGCAATTTGCATGATCGAAAAGTAAAACACGAAGGAGCTTAACCTGCAAATCGGAAATTAATCCACGTAAGAGTTAAAAATACAAAACGTTTATCCGAAACAACGAATTAGAAGATGGGATGAAAAATACGATTAAACAATTTATCGTATTGTCAAACTGTCGTTACATTCGATCACAGTATCTTTATCATAATCCGACCATGTCACGAACTAAGACACCCCCTAAAATACGCGTACCATTTCTTTAATGTCTAGATGAATTTCTAAATCGTTTAATTTCCGAGACACGTCAGCGTTTCGCCGACAAAACGAAAGAATATAGCCCGCATGCTACCGTCAGCCTTTCTCATTTCCACTTTCCAACTGATTATCAAAGTGTAGAGAATTTCTCCTCTATACGCAATTAGGCGTACAATTACTACGCTGCCACCACGCCATTGCTATGCAAAGCGTGCAGTCCTTAACAATACAGGCGTCTGACAATATATCATAACGTTTCACCTGCAGACAAAGGAAAAGTAACCTAAACGTTTGTTTACCCCAAACAACATACACTATCAACGACATCCTCCATTTTTCTTTCCATTCCTTTCACCGTTCCCACTTGATCATCAACCTATCTCGCAAATCCCGATGATAAAATTAAAATCATAGGGTACTCTCCCTCTAATCCCTGGGAATGACAGGTCAAAACACTGTCAAGTGGAGGCCACCGGTTGGCAACGATCGGACCTCTATTCGAGCCGCGTAATGCCTCGGGATTTGCACATTAAGACGATCGTTAGACGGTTTTCCCCGGCTGGAAATTCAACGAGGAGCGATCGGGCCCGTGGCGGAGCCGTTTGACGTAACCCAGGACGGAGTGCCCGCATTTTAGTAAGCATCGTTGCATACGGTCCCGTATGCGATGCACGTAGCACGCTCGTTTCTGCATTCGCCGTCGTAAAAAGTCCGTGCGCGCGACCGTGTTCCTATCCCAAATTCCAACGGAACCCTTGAACCGATACGAGCAGTGAAAAAATCCTGCGTTCGCTTATTGCTCGTCGGTCAGGCTCGTTCAACGGTAAAGCCATGGGATTGCGTATTAGCAAGCGATAGGGTTGCAGCCGCCATGGCGTTCGTCGCAATGCACAGTGGGTCCGGTGTGCACGGGGAGGTGTCAACGTGACGAATTGCTTCGGGGTTGCTCAGGGTGCGTGTTAATAGGGGTCAAACTGGCAGGGTGGCTTCCGGAACACGCGGGGAAAGAAACTATTTCGACATCGTTGCGTTATGTACTCGTTAACGCAATTGCACGCATGACGCGTACAGTGTCTTGACATTGCGAAACGCGAACCTCGATTTTCCGAAGAAAAATTCACACTCCTCTGCCAAGTTTGCAAGTTTGAAATCGGTCCTAGTCCTGACGCTTCATTTCTTAAAGCGAAAAGTCTTTAGGAACTCTTAGGATGATCGAACGATTAGGGTTTCTGGGGTTAACGCGTTGACAGCGACTGGGGGGTACCTGTGACCGGATTACTGCTTAATTTGCGTGATTTTTGTCATTTTGGTATAATGAAAATAGTCTCGCGGCTCCTGTGCAATATCTAGATATAGCATAACAGTCAACGTGAGAACGTGTTACAGTTGCTGGAATTTTTTGGCAGAAAATTCTGCCGTTGGTTTGACTGACGCTCGTATAAAGACTCGTATAAATTATGTCTGTGTCTGTACGTGTGACAGTTAGTTTGATATTAATCTTCCAAGTATGCGATGGTAGTGCTTCTTAATATTCAGTCCAATATACCCGATAGCTTTACGAGTATCTAGCAACGGGATGTTGGCAGTTAAGTGTCAAATATGGCAGTCGGGGTAACAAGTGGATATTAAGTAATATCCGTTGAATAACAAACGCGGTAATAAACAGTAGTCGTTAGAGAAATAATTAATCTGCAGGTAATTAGTGACGGAGTATCTGTAGCATTGGAGGTCGTTAAAACGCGTTTCCCTCGGTGAAAAGTGGAATGAAATATAGAGTTCAAGGATGGCGAGTATAAAAATGTTTGGACCTATTCTGCCATGCAAAATCGTTCGTCCATGGGTGACGGACGCGCGAAAGCATCGCTTGTGACGTGGGCAGCCAACGTGTTAATGAAAGAATTCAATAGACTTGGCAACTGTCTCTATGTTAATTAACATGGCCAGAGTTAAACTCGAACGCGTATTTCGATCTGAACGAACGACTCGCGACAGAAAGTAGGCAGAATTTGACTTCGCCACAATTTCCACGTGCCAATTTCTTATTCCTCGTATACTCCCCGACGTCTCTGTCTCGCAGATGCGGACGATAATTATGGTTAATTACTTCATCGACTGCAACAGCCGAAGATAACTCAATCGAAACTCGCTGTCTCGCGGCGAACCGCGATTCCAACGAAACCAACCCCAATCAGTCTCTACATAAAGAACCACTTTAACGCTCTTTAACTCTTATTTCGCCATACTTGCCTGAACTCGGTTCCCGGGCTGCAAATTACAGCCCTATTCTCGGAAGAACGTGGAAACTTCGACCCTTCGTCAAACTTTAAATTACCAGCCGAGCTTCTTCTAACGAGAGAAAGAAGCCGCTCCGGCGGCATCGATGGCAAATGAAATTTCCTCGCAACCGTGTTTTCGAATTCCGTGTCCTCGAGTTATCCGTCGCGTGCTTCGACGGCCGTGGGATGAGACGGTGTCCATGATTGTCCCTGCGGGACCAACCAACGATGGCTTCTTCCCGCGTTGTCTCGGGGGTGCAGGGGATGCTGGAGAACAGCGGGACGCCTGTAAAATGCGAAAACAAGACGGTGACCGAATGGCGGCCGGTCTTTTCCCTCCCTTCTTTACGCTCTTTACGACTTTTCAGCGACACAGAGAGACCCTGTAATGGGACAACGTCGTGTTCCGGATGGCGTTCACGCGATCAACGGAAAGGGGAGTGCCGGGTCGTCGTTTTACAGCCGTTAAGCGCGATAGCGGCCTAATAAAAATCCCATCTTGTTTGTAACCCTTCCGGCCGACTAAATGGCGCGTTTAATTGGCGAGAGCTTTTTCAAGACGTCGATACCGAGCTCTTCATTAATCGCCGGGGATAGATTTCGTGGACGTAGAAAAGTTTCAATGGCGGTGCGGGGGGGTTGCTTTTGAGCGCTGGAAACACTTTGAGTCGGTGAATACTTGGGCTGAGTTATGTCAACGATTCGGTGGCTCTATACTAAGCGTCAGGTATAATAATACGATTACTTTGAATAGAATTTTGTCGTAAAGATCGAAGATCTGTCGTAACGTAGGTAAATTGGAAAAGCTTTTTGACGTTAAGTTTAGGAATTTCTGATTAAAAGTTGGGACAAGTCAATTTTTGTCGTCATTAAAGAGTATAGTATATGCCTCCATCATCTTCGCAGCTAGATTTGAATGTCCACGAATTAGAACCTACTTGGCCATAGGAATCATGGTTACTTGGCAAAGCAGAAAGTGTCGTTAATCTGACGAGTGCTTGACTCGCAGGCAAGTGGCTGTAAGTCGTCTTAAGGCGTCGAGAAAATTTCCATATTGATACAACGAATATATTATACATCCAATTCCAGTAGTTTATAGACGCGACCAGTTGCTCAATACGAATTAATGACAGGGAGCACGTTAAAATGTAGAGTTTTATGTGTGTCAAGGTGGTTGTTAAGGATCATCCAAGGCTCAAATTGGATTACCTCTCCATGTTTAATTCATTCAACCGCTCCGGTGCCTCATAAAATTATGAAATTGCAATTCAGTCACTTTCACAGACACAGCCACCCTTTATTACCTATGCGCGCTACCCAAACTTTTTCTATTTAATTCCATCCACTTTATCTTGATCCGATGCACACCTCGATATCGAAACTTGGAATTAAACTTCCGAAACCATTACAGAATTTAACACTGGACCTGCCAGTCTGTAATAAGTAATTAAACATTATTTCTAATGCAAACGTTGACCCACGGTGCTGCGATTTAATTATAAAAGATCGTATATCGAAAAAGAACTTGACTCCAATTAGACCTTACACCTTTACTTCGTTCGCTATAAAATTTTCGATATTTTTCGAATTAATACAAACATTGAGATTCGTCGTTATAGTACAAGGGGTTAATAATTAAAATTTACGAATATCTCGCACTACCCCATGCATCTGAAATTCTCTTCCACGTACTTCAACAGGCCCAAAATTGTCACGAATGCTAAACGTTGTCAAACCGAAGGAAACATGCATAACGCTTCGCTGACGTTGAATACTTCTCCGATACGTAATTTTTCGCGTCGCGCAGGGGGTTGCTTAACCCTTTCGAAGCGACGTGTCAAAAATGGTAACAATACGATAGTGCAATCTTTAGCATTCGGTCTTTCTACGCAAATCTTTCGAAGAAAGATGTAAAAACTGACCATCGCAATAAAGCTTGCAATTCCTTGCGAAGAGGGCGAAGAGGAACGGTAGCACTTGTCTTAAACTCTTTTAAACTGCAATAAAGCTTGCAATTCCTTGCGAAGAGGGCGAAGAGGAACGGTAGCACTTGTCTTAAACTCAACCTGTCTTTTACTCCAGTTTTGTCGCCGATGACTCTAGTCACCCGTTGTGTGTGGATGACGTCTCGTGGCCGGTGATGACTATAGTCACCCGTAGTGGCGAAAGGGTTAATAAATCGTCTTATCTGGAATTTGCGATGATTACGATTAATCCGTCGTTTCGTAGACAATTTTATGGCCTCCGAAGCGGAACTTATTTTGCAACCCCTATTATATAGGGCGCAGCGCGAAAATAACGTGGCACGGCCACTAATTCGCGGTGATGGGACAGATTTGGACGGGACAGGTCGATCCGCCGGGTCCGATTCCACCCTGGTTAACAAAAGGTTAATGACCGTGACAAGTAGGGGGAGGAACGGGTTTCGAATAATGCGGATTACGTTCCTATTGGTCAGCGTTTAATGTTTAAATGCAAAACCGGAATCGGGGGGCCGTCCACGGGGCGTGGTTAATGTTACTTCGACATTCACCCAGATACATTCGACTGGCATGTCAGCAAACACAAGCATGATAGCGTTTGAATAATGTATGCCGGCCGAGCGGGTGGCCGCTTTTGCCGCGCGTTTGCTCTGCGATCGTGGACACGAGCCGCCACGCCTATGGTCTCGTATCCAACTGCCAATTGTCGGTGCCTGCTTCAGGGTAATTACTTATTTTCCTCTTTCCAATTCACTAGAAAGGTGTTTCGTCCGAATGCGGGCAAATCGAAGAATAATTGTCGCTTCGCTCGGGCTCGCGAGAAATCGACTGATCTCGGAAGAGACTGTACGTGTCGGAGGAAGTTTGACAGGTGTTGGGTGTTTCTCGGGTAGTCTGTTCTTTGGATATTAATAATTTCGTTTGGAATGTTCAGCACAGGTTTTTCCGATTGGCTGCCCATGTACCTACATACTTGTACCTATGTCATTACATCACTATACCGAGATGCGAGTGAGACTAAATTTCACACGCAAATTACTAAACAACGATATACAGGTAGCCCTCCTACAACACGGTATCATATAACACGGTTTCACTATAACGCGATTCATAAATTGCGGGAACCCTCCTACGACACGACATCCTATAACACGGTTTCGCTCTAACACAATAAGAAAATTGCAAAAACCTTTGTACAACACTGTACTTCTATATGAGCAGTGACGACGAAGAAATTTATTAAATTAAAGTTGCGTTAAATTAAAATAATATTTTTCTCCTTTTTTTTTGTTTTGTGTTGTACACACATTTATATTTTTAATAAGTATTAAGTTGTTTATGTAGAATTAAAAAGAATTTGTTTTTAGTACATTTTCAGGACGTAATCCCCCTTTTTGTACCGTGTCTGGGTTTCATACAACACGGTTTCACACAACACGGCATTTTCTAGGAACCTATCTACCGTGTTATAGGAGGATTACCTGTATTATCCTTTGATCCTCTATCTCTACATAGCCTAATGGGTACATAGGCCAGCTTCTAGCAGACTCGATATTCTCATTCGTCAAGATGCTCATTGTATCAGTTTCCCGTATCATTGGATTCCTTTTCATGTCATCTTCTTAAAACAGTTTAATTCTGTACTAATTCTGCACTAACCCACTGTTGAGGAAATGTATACAAGGAATCAGCCCGTGAAGAAATAAATATTAATTTTTTTCGTTGGCAAGAACACTTTATGTATGTGCTTGATACTCTGTATTCGAGAATGTACTGTACTGGAATCGCGTGTGCAGTGATAATGATAGATATAAAACGGTATGTACATGCGTAGTCTTACTGTACGACCTCGGTTCTGGGACTAGACCGAATGACTCCAGGGCGATCCTGTAAAATTAACTACTCTAGTTTAAGAGAAGGTCTAAGAGTTTTTAGAAGCTCATAGGGCTTAAGCCTGTATCGCATGATAATGATTCCAACATTTTCTCACCCCGAGAAAAATCTGTGGAAACACTGTTTCTAAAATACTTGGGAAACGTGTTTGAAACCCTCCGAATTTCTATAGTTTATATGAAAAATGTAACAAGGGGGTGCCAAAATGGGAGAAAATAATAGGGATGTTTCGAACACCAGGAAAACGAAGATTCGTCGTAACGAGGTGCTTTCCGAATTTTTCTTTCCTTTTGTAACGACTAATTGTCGGCAGATCTGGCTGCAGGTTCGAAACGTACGCTGGAAATCGATTAACCTACATCGGGTTGCCGTGGAATCGGAAAGGAACAGTCACCCTGGGGTGCTACGTACTCTAGGTCAATAGCTGTAACGCGATTCCGGCAGAGCGGTTAATTCGCTGCTGGCATATCAAGTACTGGAGTCCTTGCGGAAGGACTACGCGAAACGAATACCTTATGATAGCAACAAATATGTAATTGAATTTCGGACAACAGCCGAAGATTGTTTCGATTCCGGACGCGTGAACGGTTACACGTTTCGATTTGTCGTAAACTTGTAAAAGCACCAGCGCTTTGGGAACATTGCAAGGAATATCGTGATTTCCTTCGCGTCATTCACTAGCCGTAAAGGAAAACGAAAGCCGAATAAGGAGGAAGTCGTTTATTTAAGCATCCTACTATGCGGATTAAAATCTGAAACGAGGATTTAACGATACTTCGTTATCAAACGAACGAAAAGGATAGTGTAAAATAATATCCCCGAAGATGAATTTATATCGAGTGTACCTGACGTCGGGAAATTCCTCTGATAATAATTCTATTCGTGGAAATCGCCAATGTTCGAGCTGCAAAGGTCCACGAAGTATTTCAACCCCTCTCACTACGATTGAACTTGGAGAAATCGATGAGGAATTTAATTTTAACTAACCCCTATACATTCATTACGCCCAATGGATAAATTATTTTAAGAATCCTTGAAATTTTCTGCAAGTTAAATATATTGAATTGTAATTATGGTCGTGCGATGTAGGTAGAACTCGTAACGAGTTACACTCGCTATTGCAATGCAAAAGGTTAATTAATTATTTCGCGCAACGTATCTCTATCAGAAAAATAAAAGAGAAATAGAATTTCTCTCACAACCACGTTCGAAAAAGTCTATAATTTCTGAAGATGAATTTACATCGAGTACGTTTTGCGAGTAAACGGATAAACTAATAAGATGATTTATTAGACACAATAACGGCACAACATTAATTATAACTAAGTCTTGTAAAATAAATTCGCTTCTAACTGCGATATAATCTCTCGAGGACTCTTTCACACACAACGTCTATATATAATGATTGTCATTCACCTACTGTTTGTTTCTGTACTCTCTGTCATACTCCTCACACACACACACACACACACACATTCTTCCGCACAAACATTCCTCACACTCATACCACACATTCTATGACAACCACTATCACACGTTTTACATCAGGAAAATTCTCAAATATACGAATCTACAAAATATTTCGCGTAAACAATTAATAATTTCGAATAACGCGCCTTTTTCAAAAAAGAACACGGAATTTCTCGCCGCCATTATACTCCATCTCGCGATGAATCGCGCCCGAAGTCGTCTCGAACGTCTCGTTGCAAAATTAAGGCCGATCCCTTCCGTTCTACGTCGTATAAAAGCGAACGTTCCGACATGATCGAAGCCGCGACTGCGAAGGAAAAAGCGGAAAAAAGAATTAGATTTATCCGTACCACGAGATTCCTGCTCGTCTAACCTTCTCCGGTCTCTCTTCTCTGTCTGTTACAGCATCCTCGAGCTGCGCAAGGAGAAGAGTAGAGACGCTGCCAGGTCTCGAAGGGGGAAGGAGAACTTCGAGTTCTACGAGTTAGCGAAAATGCTGCCATTACCGGCGGCTATTACCTCCCAGTTGGACAAAGCCTCTATAATAAGGCTAACCATCTCGTACCTCAAACTTCGGGAGTTCTCGGGTCACGGGGACCCGCCATGGAATCGGGATGGGCCACCGCCAAATAAATCTGGCAAAGGTAAGAAGCTCGTTATTAACCTATCGATATAGCGTTCGTATCTGTTGCCATAGTCGAAGATCTTAAGATCAAACAAGTGAATCGAGTCGAAATAATTTATAAATTAATTTTCTTCATTCAGAAATCATAGGAGATGGATTTTTTCCGATTATTTTCGAGATATCGAGATGTAATGGCACGTTTAATAGAAGCAACGGTGGAAAATCTCTGATATTTCTGGTGCTAAAGGGGATGATTGTATTTGTTGGGATTTTTAATCAGGGACGTTTGCGTTTCTGTATTTCACAGAAATACTTCGGCTCGTTTCATAAGGAGTTGAGAATTCGTTTAGATAGATCGTTTAATTAAATATTATGGACTGCTCAGCGAACAGGAAGAACGCGATCGTTGTCCCTGGAAAAGAGATATTCCTTCGACCCTCTTCGTGAAAGGTCTAACGTGGCTGCAATGTGGAAACAGCAGACCCCCGCTTATTAGAAAGTGTATCTGCCAGTGATATCTGCTGATGGATCAGTATTTAACCCCCGGTAGGGGAGTCAATTCGCTGTTGAAGATCGACGAGCGTGTAGTCGCGCGGTAAAACGTGTCTTTGGGGGTGAAAGCAGCCCTGCGAGACCAATCTGTCATCGAGATGACGATTCGAAACCCGCGGATATTTAAAACACGCGAAAATGAAACCTCCCTTAGAAAAATCAACGGGATCAAACTATTCGAACGATCGGAATAAAAATCCAAGTAAATATCGTAGAAGGTAATTTCTAAAAATTTCGTACCCCGGTAATATTCCACGCGAACGTATCACCGCTATCGTAGACCTCGTTTACCCTTAACATCCGATTAACCAACGAACGAAAGAATGGTAAAATTATCGTGCCGCGAATCCAGCCATCGCAAACAAAAATAAAACTATTTCCCTAAACGCCATCTAATCAGAGAAACAACGAGCCAATCTCAGCTTCGTCGCAAATTAATTGCAATGGTACCCCCGTGCTGGAACCGGGTAGTATCGCTGACCGATCGTGATAAAGGGTAAGGGTGGTGGAGGTTGGGCGTTGAATTTCGATGGAAATTCACGGTACACCGGTATCGAATTAACCGGACAAAGGTCTCCTTAAGAATTCGCGCAAGCAACCCGGCAATAGATCGAGCCCCGCGATATCCTTTATAACTGGAGAGTGACCACGCAGCCAGCACGAGATCCGCAGATACATAGTAATAGAGAATTGTCGGCTATAATCGAGCGATAGCATCGCCATTGGCTTTCTTCATTTTCTTGGTTCATTTAACGGAAATGGAAGGGCTTCTGGACAACTTTTCGCCTCGGTCAGAGGAACATCCGAACGCCGAGAGACATCCCCGTTCATCCGTGTCGATGAGCCAGAGATCGGATGGTATACGTCGACGTTGAACATCGTATAGAGTAGATTTCGAATACGAGGAAATTCTTCACCGTTCTTCGATATTTAATAAACACGAGAATAACTCATCCAGATCCGTGGAATGTCTAGGAACAACCTAGGGGAGGACTATTTTAGATCGGATACTCCATCGACTCACCCCTTCTCGTCGATCATCGACCGATTCCACGATTCTCCGTCATCAGTGCCAATTCGCTATCTTTCGCGAAAAACTTCGTTTCCCTTTCCTGCGTCAACCCTTCGCCTCCGCGTTACCCTGAACCCCCCGTTCAGAGATGGGAGATCGTGGCTACTGGAAAGAATCTGCAACGAGGCAGAAGAAGGAAAATAAGGTGACGGTCGTCGAGAGAATTCACTTATTCATCGACTCTACTTTCGATGAATCGTGGGGTGCGACCTGGTTGAGTTAATATTTGTCGTGGGGCTGTAGCGAGACAGAGAGGAAGGGGTGAGGATGGGACAGAGGGCTGTCAGCGTACATATAAAGCGGCACACATAAAGGCTTAGGTGGCTGCACCACTACCTACATGGAAATCTAATCACGGCAACCCTCTGCGTGGGCCTCGCGTTACCAACCGCCAATGTAACTAAACTAACGAAATTGAGTTAGGCACCGTCCGCACATCGCTGCCGCAGCTCCTCGTCAAACTAAATCCACCGCGGCCGGTTCACCCTCGCCGCATGTCACTGGCACAACTGGAACGAGAGACCTCTCGACTTAACGAAGTAAAATGCGTTAAAGATTTCCAGACACGTCGGTTGATTTATTTTCTTTCTTCTCTCCCGCCCCCACCTCCTCTCTCCACGGCACAGTCACTCGCTTTAATTCCACTTTTCTCTTTCTCGTCCGGTGCCGGTGGTCCCTTTGTTTCTGCCCTTCGCGTTACGTTTCGACGGAGAGAAAGGGGTGGTAACGGTGCGTGGAGTTTGGCCTCGACTTGGCGTAATCGCGAGTGGCTATTTTCGTTTCGATTTTCATTTTCGAATATGGATGATAGATATTATTCGGCATTATACACACGCGAATGTTAATTCGTTTCGCGGGCTATCTCGAGAGTGGCGTAGCGAATAATAGCGTTAATTTCGAATGGTCGGTGAATGGAGGACTGTAAAATTTCTGACGTCGCTCTTGTCTTTTATTGCGCGTTATAAATTCGTACCGGCGAGAGGTTCATCGGGACGATATGGGATTCCTTGCACACTTTGCCTAGAAATTCCACAGCCTCGCCAATTTTAAACAATAATACGGAAACGAGGGAAACCTGTGGATGGCAATTTCACTTACAAAGTTGAAACGGGTCCATCGTTTCCAGTAAAACCACCCAGAAGTTGGCAAAGCGATCCAAATTGGCGGAGTGCATTCCAAACGACGTGCGTTTTAGAGTCCTTACACGACACGGAATGTCCGATGCAATTTTAAATTGGCCTTTTACGCTTCTTAGCTCGTTTACTCGCGCCACCCCCTTGGACCCTATACCAATTCTGGATCCTCGTGTTTTCCGTTGTCGTAATCTCTGCTACCTTCGCGTACTAGATTAGAAAAGGTTCATAGTCGGAGTTTCTTAAGGAAACTTCATCTGCTCGGCACGAGCGATTATCTCCGCGTTACCTTCTCTAACGGAATTAATCTATCTTCGACGAAATTTTCATTTCACACGAGAAACACCGAAAGCTCTTTAGCTCTTTACCGTAAAAGATGACATTTTTTCGTCGCGAAAATCCAGTTTCGCACAATAACAAACGTCTTGCCGTACATTGTTCGTTCAACACTCGTCGTCGTGAAAAAATACCGCATTACATCTTCGCTAAATTGATCACGCCGACAGCCTGTGTATTTTTCCATCATCCCCGAGGAAATATCTGCGAGCCACCGTGCTGGACAGCCGGGCAAAATGCTTGGTTCGAATACTTGTCAAAATATTGTGACGACGATTGTGGCTTCGGCTCTACTGAAAATAACTTACCTCGTTCGAATCTCCAAGAACCTGTGAAAATTCCTTAACCGAGACAATCGACGCGTTCTAACAAATTTCTCGATATTAAAATACAATCGCGTATTTTTAATCTTCAATTTCAATTAAATCTCTGTGTTCCGTAAGATCCACCGATAATTTCTACCGTCCGAAGTACGGGATATAAGTAAGCAACCCCTGATCATCACCGACGATCCATTCACACCGATTGACAGTTAAAATACGAATCTTTATTCAACCCCAATCAGAGTCCTCCTGAAAGCCGGATAAAAGGAGCAGCAATTCCACTGACAATTGCACAACATGGTTTCACTGCGACGATCCATCGAGCTCTCGTGGAGCAACCCCCATTAGCCTCTCGAAGGCCAAGAATCCCGCGATTTCGTGTAAACGAACGTGCCCGAAGCGAAGCGAGGGACGTCGATCGGTAAAAGTTTAATCGGTATTCACGAATCGTCGTCGAAACGAAGCGAACAGTCCGCGTCGTCGCCGGAGGAAACGCTTTCGTCGGGCTGGCGAAAGTTCGACCGGATTATTCGGGGATCCGGGTCCGAAATATCAGAACGGACTTGTTGACCGAATAGCGAAAGCCAGAGGCTGATCAATCCGGCCAGTTAGCCAGCCACTTGGACTCGTTCCTGCTCCACGGGGCTTAGCAGATTAAGCGTCTCGCGTCGAGTTTGATCGAGTCTTCTAAGTCTTTCATTACGACGTCCCCGAGAGAGAGAGGATGGCCGGGTTTATTATTACGGGCAAGAAGCAGGAACGTCTTGTTTGTTAAACGAGGGGAGAAAGAAGACGCAAAGGGGTCACCGGTGGCATGGTTGGAAGGCTATCTTCGGGGTTAGCCCAGGGAGAGTGAGTCACAATGGTCAGAATAAGCCGAAGGTAGCCTGGATCTGTGAACGTCGATCAATTCCATCGGCCAAACTCTTTATTAACTCTTTGCTCACCCGTCCGCTTTCGTGATTCGAGATTCTGGGTGATCAGTAGGGGATGGGATTATTGGAACAGGGATTATCGCTCTTCTGTCTCTGTTTCAGACGCATTTTCTTAATTTTGTGGACAAATGAACATTCCACGTATGATCTAAGCGAGAAAACTGTCATTGTCGCGAAGTTGAGGAACCTATGGGGGAAGAGGGTTGATTCGTTCCAGAGCTCCGTTGAATTTATGAGAAATAAATAATTAGGGTTCTAGTAAGGTTCTATGAATCTTTGATCGAAGGATCGTTCATAATCGAACGATTGTTCCTTCGATTCACGTGATTTTCCTTTTTCAACGAGATCTATGCCAGAAATGGGTGATGGCGAGAAACCCCCGTGGAATGTTGATTTATCGGGTTCCGTTTGTTCATTACTATTCATCGTTCGCTATATGCATGGCAATATGCAATTTGATGTTAGCCGACGAATACAAATTTATCTTTAACATACATATCGTTGCGCGATCACTATGGATCTGTCATATTCTTTACGGAAGCGTCTAAACTTAACTCGAAGGAAAATAGAATGGTAAATTGCTTTGAACCGAGGCATTCAAATGGAAACTGGACATCCATCATCGCGTTCAATAACACGGGATTCACGTACACGATAGCGATATTTCTGATTCCAGGTGCGAATCGAGTGAGGTCATCAGCATCCGCCGCGATGGACCACTTCGATGTACATCAGGGTACCCACATACTTCAAGTGAGTATGCAATTCCGTCTTTGTATCAAAACTAAAAAGTTATCTGGGATCAAAGGAGAACCGATTTCATCAGCCTTGCGCGAAACGACTGATCCTGCCTCGACAGAAATCGCTTCTTTTCAGAAAACTGTCAAACCGTGTTGACAGCGACCAGAGAAGTAAGCACACCGATCACTTCCAGCCTCTTTGATATTCCGATCTTTCGTCGCGAATTATTTACCGACTATACAAGCGTTCGTATCCTTAAAAAAGAGTCTCTGAAAAACTTTGCTCGCGACATCAATCAGTCGGAATTCCCTCGGACACGATTCTCGGTAGAACTCGACGATCTGCATAACGATCTGCGGAACTCGGCAGGCAATCCGAGGGAAATATTTCGAAATAAGCATAATAAATAACGGGGGCACCGAATTACGATCAAAAGTCCGAGCGAAACCAGCGACAGGGAAAATTCCGACAAAGATTCAGACACGGTATCCCGGAAACTGGCTGCAGGGGGCTGGAAGTGATCACGAAGCAGTCGGGATGCTAGGTTGGTCCCGGCGGCAAAAAGGAAAAGGGAGAAAAAAGAAAGGGAAGGAAGGGAAAGGAAGGAGATAGAAAGAGCCTGAAGAGCGATTGCTCCCATATTTTCTGTTTCAGTCGCTGGACGGGTTCGCGATGGCGGTCGCTGCTGATGGACGGTTCCTGTACATATCCGAGACCGTCTCAATTTACCTTGGACTCTCACAGGTGAGTGTGTAGCTTGCTTGTACGTTCCCTTACGAATCGTGGTTGTAAGCGTGACTCGTTCGCGGGGATGTTGATGGAAGCTAAAGCAGGACCAGTAGGAGGAGGCTAGGTGGAGGCTAGGTGGAGGCTAGACAGGGACGAAAAGACGAAAAGACGAAAAGACGGTAAAGGGGGAGAGTAGGGTGGCGACGGGGAGGTAGTCGAAGCGAAAGACGAAGGAACGAAGAAGCCGGGGCGTAGAAGAGATAGGTGGCGGCGCGGGGTGGGTGAAATGAAGCGGAAGACATATAAGACACAGGCATGCACGTGAGGCTGGCACGTATGCGCGAGCCGGAAGGGCAAAGATAGCAGCACAGCGAGGGAACACGGGCCGTGGAAAAAGGAGAAGTTCGATGAAGAGGAAAGAAGGGTAGAGACGAAGGCGGTGGCGCGGAGGTGGCCACGGCGAACGGCGAAAAGAAGAGAAGAGGAGAAGGGAAAAGAAGCGGCGAGCTAGCATGGCTGGGAAAAGAGGAGGTGGATAAGGACGAAAGAGAGAGAGAGGTCAAGGGAGGAAAAGAGGAGAAGGTTGTATGAGTTGGCGGCCATACTGGCTGGCACCAAGCATGACATAGACGAGGGAAGGATGGGTGGTTGGGGGCGGGGGTGGTCGCATGCGGCTCACGTAGCCTCTGCACGGCGGCGTGTTCGCCATTCCTAATGCTGCCCGTGAAGGTAGATGGAGAAAAGAGAGAGAGAGAGAGGGAGAGGGAGAGGGACAGAGAGGAACAGCTAGACAGGGAAGGGAGTGTGGAACGGAGAAACGGAGGAAGAGAGATAGGCAGAGAGATAGACGAAGGGAAATAGGGAGAGATAGAGAG
>NW_016908641.1:482830-504623 GCF_001483705.2 Eufriesea mexicana | reverse complement strand
AGAGAGAAAGAGAAAGAGAGAGAGAGAGAGAGAGAGAGAGAGAGAGAGAGAGAGAGAGAGAGAGAGAGTGAGGGAGGAACAGGAGGTGTACGGGAGGTGACCGGTGTACCAGCTCGGTTCTGCGAGACTCGTGGAGCAATCAATAGGGTATTTCGGGGATTCGGGAAACCGGCGCCGACGTTGCCACAAACATGGCCGCCGGCAGCCCCTGTGTTCCGGAGGTATTTCTTCTCGCGAGAGAGAACCGGCCAGAGGAATGCGTGGCGAGAGAAGATGTTCCAACGCGCAGACATGGAAATCGCGTCGCCGAAGATGTTCTTTCGCTCGTTCCCTATTCGAATGCTGCTGTTTTTCCATGGCCTTCTTTCTCCGCTTGTAGCCTGCACCCCCTGACGAGGAACGCGATATAGTCTCACGGCAGTCGAACAGGTTAACGATTTCCAAGTCTCGTTAGGGAGGTTGATTTTTAATGGGTCTCTTTCTGTGTTTGCTGGGTTACAGGGGTACCAGCTTTAGTATTATTATTATTCTGTCGGGAAGTTCGATTGAAATTAAAGTTTCCGTGCTCGATGAAATTGAGTCTCTCCCTCCCCCTATCTCTCTCTCTCTCTCTCTCTCTCTCTCTCTCTCTCCCCCTCTCTCCCTCTTTCTCCTTCTCTGTCGAACGAGAGCATCCCCCGATGGGAAACCGTGCCCCTCTGAGCTAGTAATCTACTTCGCGGGATTTACATACTCTTACGTGCTTTGTCTTTGCGCGAGTTCCGAGAATCTCGAGATCGGAGGGTAAATCGACGATCGTCGAAGCCATGCCTGTTCGAATAATTGCATTAGACGAGAGTGGAAGCGTATCGAAAACAATGACAGAATTATCCAGATGATAACGCGCGAGTCTGCTCGCGGACGCAATCCCATGAACCTTTCTTTCGAATATTTCGGACACAGTTGCTTCATCGATGGAAAAGCTGTAATTAAATAACGAACGCGTTATTCTCGTGAAAAAGAAAATTATTTTGTTTTTCGTTGTCGCCTGTATTCATCGATATCCGTCCCGCTGTTCTGTAAAGTTTTAATAATAGAATTTCGGCTCCAAACGTGTCCCGCATTTAGATCGCCATTTTCCCGAAAGATAGTGTTTTACGCAAAAATAAAGTTACTTCGATTTACGGCGAGCAAAAAGAAGCTTTCGAAAAATATTCCGCAATTTGGAACACGTGTTTACGTAAATTATTTCATTGCACGGAGTTTGCGACAAAATGCCAGACGTGTTATTCCCCCGGAGATCGTTAAAAGTCACGTAAGAAGCCTAAACAGGAAGTGGGTGGCCTCGACAAAGAACTTTCGATTCAATTCCATTGGGAAAAGTTTACGTAATTACAGATAGAGGCGATAGAGGCATTTGTCGCTCTTGAATTTTTCCAGGCATCGAAATTGATTGAATTAACTCCTTTGGAAAAATTCCACCGGCATCGATGTCGTTCCCCGCGATGGAAAATTATCAACGGAAATTCCTCGAAACGATTAATCGCAAGTTCGATCGCGTTATTCAAGATTCTACGATCTACGAGAGAAAATTAATCCGAAAATCATGCTACAAAAACGACAGCCATTTCCATCGAACGAAAGAACGTCGCTTCGGTCACGTCGAAGCAGTTTTTCGTGGAAACTATCATATTAAGACCCGCAGAGTTTGCCTGCACTGGAGTCGCCTCGAGAAAGCTGTCCCCGACTGCAGTTTTTCCTCTAATTAAGTCACCTCTCTGCAACTTGTCAAGGAAATTGCGATATTCAAACACGCGTTCTGCCTTTAGCGTTGCATTCGTGTCGTATGTCGAATTCTTTGAAGAAAATTTGACAATTATCCCGAATTCGGTCCTTATCTAATCAATCTGTCATAATATTAAACAAAAATCGCGTAAAAATATGCTACAGGTATGCTGAAAAATAAAGTCGTGTTCGTGGTGCAAAATACTTTTAAAAAATCATCGAGTATCATTGAGGAATACTTGTTAATTAAAAAGGAATGTTAATAAAAGAGAGAAAAATCCTAGGTCCTCTTTTTAAAAGGATATCGTTGAAAATAATGTCGAAAGACAGGAAGATCTATGGAGAGACGTAAAATATTTTTCTGAATTACAGGTAGAGATGACGGGGTCAAGCGTTTTCGATTACGTCCATCAGCAAGACCACGCGGAAGTCGCGGAACAATTGGGCCTTGGGCTGACTTCGAGCAGCTCTTCCGGTCCACAGTCGTCGAGTTCCGGGCTAGCATCGCCGAGTAGCGCGGCGTCTGAAGAACACGGATCATCTACCACCGCCAATCCCGACGGTAAGTTTCTGCGATGACGCTTTTGCTACAACGAGTCGCGTCGAGATCGAGATTCGTTGATCAATTTTTGAGTAGTCGTTAAAGAAACTCGGATAGATCTGAACGAGACAATGGAGATCTCGAAGAAGCAAATGACAGATGCCTGTTTTTCGTTCGCACTTTGTTCTATCATTGAGAAATGTATCTTACGAGACGTTTGATCTCTCCCGTAGCACTTCATCGTGATTTATCGATCTAACTCCTGTCTTCTTAAAAATTATTTTTAATTTTTAATTTTTAATTCTTCCTTTATCAGTTCCTACCAAATTTATATTAATTATATATATAAATATATATAAATTATATAATTTATAGAACTGACTGCGTTCCTCCTTGTACGTTCCTCGACCAGTTTGCTCGTCCAGTTTGCTCGTTGAAAATTGTTTTGTTACGCCGAAAGAATAACTTAAAACGTAACTGGAGAAGATAGGAAATAAGCAAGCTTTTGTATAGTACTGTTTATAGCTGCATAAATATTTATACCTTCCTTTTAATTCAATTACAGTGTCCTCGGTAATGTCGTTAACAGCAAATAGCCTTTACAAAGGATACGACCGAGCGTTCTGCGTCCGGATGAAGTCTACTCTCACGAAAAGGGGCTGCCATTTTAAGTCTTCAGGCTATAGGGTGAGCATTTTGTTCTCTCATAGATCTGTATACTTCCGTAAAATCCACGGATCACCTGTCGTTTATCAAGAGCGAAATTTTTCGTTAAAAATCATAGAAAAGGGTGTTTAAATTATTTAGTAGAATATATCATCGGTCTGGTTACCATCGTTAGCTATAATGTGCCTTCGATCGAGCGCCAATAAATTTTCGGTTCCGTTGCTTTAACCTTTCGTCAATCAATCGCGTCCAATTAACGAAACCAGAGTTTCGTTAATAAACGATTACGAATTCAGGTCGTGTTGTTACTGTGCCGTTTGAGACCGCAGTATACGTTTAGCCATACAAGAAAGTCCGCGCCACCGTTGATAGGCATGGTTGGCCTGGCGATCGCACTTCCTCCGCCAAGTGTGCACGAAATTCGCCTCGAAGCCGACATGTTCGTCACGCGAATCAGCTTCGATTTTCGGATAGCACATTGCGAACCAAGGTGAGCACTGCAATTCTTACATATAACGCATGTATAATAAGAAATACAAGAAATTTCTGGATTTTTTGAATTCTTTCATCAAAGTTTCAACTTTCCTTGCTCGTTTCGTGTGAATAACGTGATAAGATGTTTTCTACGTCGATTTTTAGGGTGTCCGAATTATTAGATTATACAGCCGACGAATTAACAGGGAAAAATCTTTACACTTTGTGCCATGGGGAAGATGCGAATCGTCTTCGGAAATCTCATATCGACTGTGAGTATTTTTATTAATTCTCTTTATTAATCCGTTTACGTTTTTCAATCTTCGATTTATGCGACTGACTTCATCGAGGCGATTTAATTTATTTCAGTGATCCACAAGGGACAGGTATTGACGCATTATTATAGGTTGATGAACAAAAGCGGAGGATACACGTGGCTGCAGACGTGTGCCACGGTAGTGTGCAATTCGAAAAATGCAGAGGAACAAAACATCATCTGTGTCAATTATGTTATAAGGTGAGTTACGTATAAGAATCTTTTTCTAAAACTAAATGCCTGCCATCGAATCTTCCAATCGAAATACGACAAAAGAATTGATTTACTTTTCCTTTCAGTGGTCGTGAGTTCGAAAATTTAATCCTGGATTGCTGTCAACTGGAGGAAGGCGTTATGGGTGTGAAACGCGAGGACGCAGCTGGGAACGATCCAGAAAATGGATCACCGGATGCCGATAGAGGAGGTAAGGATCCTAAGATCTCCTATTTTGTTCAACTATTCGAAATATTTTTGTAAAATTATCAAATATAAGTACTCCGCCTTCGTCGATGATCCGAAACCTTCTAATCACTAAAATAGCATTATAATGCTTTGCAGAGGGAAGAAATCACGGTGGACCACCGAACCAACATCAGGAACACCCACACAGGTCACCGCCGGAAGATCGCGAAGACACTCGCGGATCGGAGAACGAGAAACGAGGCAGCCGACATCACGACAACATAGCTCAGCTGCAACAAGAGCCGCAGACATCGGTAGGGAACATTAGCACGCTTGTAGTGAAATTGCGCGGGCACAAACGGAAGCTGCACGAGGACGATAGCAGCTCGAACGAGGAGGAGGACGAGGAGGACGACTCAACGGTGAAAGTTACGAATAACGAGAGAAGCCACGCTCTAAGTCCAGCTCCATCAAACCATTCCATTTCAGGAGGTGAGCAAGTATTGTGCTCGGCCAGTCCGAAATCAAGACGCGTGGAAGATAGAACGAGCAACAACGCCGACAGTACCGGCACCTCCGTGAAAGATTTAGAACAAGCGATGTCCAAGCATCTGCCAGTTCAGAATCTCAATAAGTCCCATTCACCGACACTGCACCAACCTACGGATTTCAGCACGGATGCGTTGCTGAAGCAACAACAACAGAGGAGTACGATAAAATGGATCGGAGCTCATCATCATTTGGGGCATTTGAGTCCGCAACAATCGACCACCGCGCCATTACCAGCATCCGCTCTTCTACGACAATTATACGCGAACAGGGAGAGCGTGATACGGGCTAATGTTCACGGAATCACGTCCAGTGGTAGTACAAGAATCTCTTCTTCCGGTGAAACCTACTATGCCGGGGACACGACACCGAGTGGCCCTTTGCCTACTCCACCTGGATCCGAAGGATCCAGTACCTACGGTGAACATCAATTCGTTTTAGCAACGCACAATCAGAAGAGTTCCACTGGAACTAGTTGTGCTGACGCGTTTACCAGCCTGGTTTCCTCGTACTCTACCGCCAGCGGTTATACGGTTGATTATCACTCAGCGATGACTCCACCGTCATCGGTTTCACCGAGAGACAAGCAACAGCAACAACAACAGCAACAGCTTCATCCAGTGAACGTGATAAGCAGCTACGAAGGTTCGTCGGCCTACACTGACCCCGTGCTACGCCATCAATACGAGCCAGCGCAACCGTTGCCTTTGAAGCCCCAAGTGTACTCGGCCGCCGTTCACCCGAGCGCATTGGACGCTGCCGCGGCATACGCTTCGGCTGGCTTGAGCGAGCAAGCGCAATTTTACCATCACCCGGCTGCCGGAGCTGGTTTCCACATTTACCATCCGACGAACAAGTCGACGACGAACGGTTGGTACAGTTCGACGTCCTAGTGGCGTGCGCCGGCACGCGAGAGACGTGTACTTAAATAACTGAAAATTCTGAGCCCAAAGTCCCCACATGCATATCAGTGATATCATATTCACCTCGGCATCTCTGTACACGAATTTCCCTCTCGTTTTCCCTCTCTCCTTCCATATGTTTGTTCATTTTCTCTTTTTCCCTTTTCTCCTGTTTCGCTTTACCTATTTCTCACTTTCGTTACACGTTCGTTCATCGTTTCTACCATCGCTCCAGCTAGTTTTATTTTGTATCCTACTTTTTTCACCCTATTTTTCCTCGTATTTTTCCACTCATCCCCGCGAACCCAGCGAATCATACGCGCGCATCCGATGTGCCAATTGAACTGTAAAAATCGCTGCTCTCTATTCTCGACTATGTAGAACGACTTATTGTAATATAACAGAATAAATTATTATGTATGTTGACATTTTCGGAGATATTCGCGTAAGCAGAACGGAGGGTAGGAGTTTCTAAAGAAGAAAAAGAAAGAAAAAACAAAGAAGGGAAAGAAAAAATGAGACAGAGGACAGAACATGTTTGGTGCGACGCTCAAGGGGCAAAACGGTGAATCTCGAAACGCGGTGAGCAATTAATTAACATGGTTAGTTGTCCCACGTGACACGAGAACGCGCACGAAAAGAGGAACAACGGAGAAACGAATAAAGGTTTACCAGCGTTATTGCTGTGAAAAACACCGGCGTGGTTGTTAGCGATAAATTTACTCGAGAAGCCGTACTTGTCGTAAATTTTTTATACTTGTAACATTTTGTTGCGTAAATACGATGACTTTAGTGAAGTCGACAGTGCAATCGTTACACGTTTTTTAGCGTTAATTTAAGAGGATCGGATAGAAAAGAATAATGTTTACCTTTTTGCTTATAACGTAAACAAAAGAAGCGTTGTTTCTGTATGAATTTAAGCGCGTGCGTGCGTGTGTGTGTATGCGTGTGCGTGTGTTTTGCTTATAACGTAAACAAAAGAAGCGTTGTTTCTGTATGAATTTAAGCGCGTGCGTGCGTGTTTGTGTATGCGTGTGCGTGTGCGTGTGTACGTGTGTGCGTGTGTGTGAGAGAGAGAGAGAGAGAATGCAAGAGTATGTAACACTTACGAAAGAAATCGCTATCTCTATTAATATAGAAAAGCATAGTTTTAATGTTGTTAATTTATTTCATCAGTTTTCATATGAGTTATCTTTATCTTATAATTGTTGCTATTAAGAATCGCGTTTTTAAATTTTATCTTTCGAATCTTAGTATACATTTATTACCAACGCGTTAATACATATCAATTTGTCTGATAACAGTAAACCACTGCCTTATCAATTATATAGAAAATAATTCGACCTATCGGAATGAGGGTAAAAAGCGCTTGACTCTATTTTATGTGGTAAAACTATATAAAAGCGTGCAATAAATCTTTCTTTCCAAACAAAAGTTATAAGATACGAGTGTATGTTGCTAGAGGTAGCGAATTCTTTCAAAGAGATTATTATGTTTTGTTGTAAATTGATGAATTGTTTTTTGACGAGTACACGTGTAAATACAATTTTATGTGCTGTAAGATTCACCTGTTGAATATTTCTATTCATAATTTTTCGGAACATTTCTACGGAATTTATTTTCGTTGGAGAAACATTGTAAGGCAGTGACTTAAGCATTAAAATATATGCATAACGTCTCCATCTTGGTAAAACGAAACTTTGTGATTCAGTGCAGTCTTCGCTCTTGGGATTCATTAAAATTATGACATGAAATTATAAAAAAATCGAATTTTCTTTCTATTACGAGTGTACTACATTCTTTGAAAAAAAAAATATGTCCACTTAACATTAAGAAGTTTGTAGTATTGTGCATTAATGCTTTACAAAATTTTCACAAATTTATCATTCCATGTCTTTTATTGCATTTTAAAATCAACAATGTACAACACATCATAAACATTCAAAGATAAATTATGTTTCTTAAATTCATTCCCTGTTTATATTTTTGTTCACAACTTAGGTTTAAAATACATACAAGTTATTTTATTATTATTGTATTATTTGTAAATTTCATTTCATCCTTTATAATTAACATTTAATTAAGTAATTTCAATTAATCTATATGCTTGGAAGTATATCTAAAAGTCCTAATAATAGGAAATACTTAAAATTGGATGAAAATCAGCTTTTGCCAAATAGTGGTGTTCCACATATAAATACAAAGAATTGGATTGTGCGCAAAAGCACTCTGTATAGAGAAAGTACTTATATTAATTGACAAAGCCTAAAAATACACAAAATCATGCATACAAAAATATGCCTTACCAAATTATTCTTCAAAAATAAAACTGTAAGATCAGATGTAAAGATCATAAGACTGATAGCAAATTTACTCCTACATTACTATTCAAGCAAAGGTTAGACTCAAATTAAACTACGTATAAATATTTCTAAGTATTTACACTATTCCTTGTTTAGAAGTCCATAATTGTAATTTAAAAATAAAAATGCAGTGCACTTAAATCTTTGTAAAAGCTATAAATTTTCATTCAAATTCTAATAACAATTTTTTGCTTCCTGTTTCCAATGTTCAAATAAATATGTTTAATATGTTGAAAACAGGTGTAATAATTTATATTTTCAGATAAGTACATTAAGAAACATACTTTTATTAACAAAAGTTGGATAACCAACATATATATGTTTGGTAACAATTATGCTTTTGTTCTTTTATACTGTGATAATTATTAGCATATTCTTTATCCTCAGAAAAAATTATAAAACTCAACGATACAAAAATAATCTTGTTATCATTGATGTATAATTATTTACTACATTATATCGTATATTACATTCCATATCAATTACTATTCGTTTAGTATCCAGATAGATCTTATAACTCATTTAATTAACCATAAAATAGATAATCAGAATACATTATACGTCATACATACATACATTAAACTAGAATAAATAACTATAAAATTATCTTCATTAAAATTAATCAATTCGTTATTTAACTATTAATCCTGTGGAATTTTCAAACGTTTTATAATTGCAGGAATAATTATGAAATTTTCAAACATTTTATAATTTTATATAAATTGCAGGTTAATAATTTCTATGACTACTTAACTTTAATATAATACTAAGCTTTAATGCCTCAAAATAACTTTCCTTTCCATTAATTGCAATAAAACCTGAATACAATGCTTGACATTTTACAGATATTAGGTTAGGTTTGCCTACTAAGCAATTTTGTTCATTCCCACGTAGCATGATATAGAAGTTCGATGTTCATAT
Source organism: Eufriesea mexicana (assembly GCF_001483705.2). Classification (NCBI taxonomy): domain Eukaryota; kingdom Metazoa; phylum Arthropoda; class Insecta; order Hymenoptera; family Apidae; genus Eufriesea; species Eufriesea mexicana. Next base: position 495,725 of record NW_016908641.1, on the reverse strand, counting down.
ATACGTATTTAGACCTTGAGTCAGTGCTCTCAACGGTCATTGGAGCTCGTGTTTGTCATTCTCATACTTCTAGCAGATACGCGCCTATATAAGTGATAAATCCAAAACGAGACCTCAAATGTGACGTTATCTGAAAAGGCATACGATAGTACATTCATGTTTCATTGCATACATTTACTGTCGGAGTGAATAATTGTAGATACAAACCATGATTTTACGATTTGCGATCTTCGTTGCAGTTTTGATCTTAACGATTGAAGCAAAGAAATATCCGCAGTTTTCAGAAGACGAACAATGGGAAGAATTTGAAGAGTATTTAAAATGGAAAAAAGCAAAGGAAGTGCGCGAAAATGGTCCACAACAAATAAGATATGAAAAACGACATCATGAAAATCATGACATGTACAAATCGTTTGAGAGACCTCAAGAACAGCCCGCCAATACTCCACCACCTATCAATCAGGCAGCTCTAATGGCAAGATATATTGTCAATCAGGCTGGTAAGAAAAGTATACTATCATGATATGTGGTGATTACTTCTAATTAAAATATATGAAATAATGACTTTTGATTAGTGTGAAAATTGCATAAACACTTTCTAACAAAGGCATGTTTGTATCATTATGAATCATTTAGAAATCAACGAAGTGAAAAGAAAAATACACATGTAGATTTGTATATTCGTTAGAAGCTAATATTAGAATTATATATATATTTAGTTTTGGCAATGTTTCAAATGTTCAATATATAACAAAATGCAATGTATAATAAATTCAAATATAATTTATTATTTTATTTATTTAATCGTAATTCACATCTTGGGTTTATATTATTTAATGTTCGTCACATTAAAATTTTTAATTTTACATTATTTCTATTGTTTCACAAGGCAGTGATAATCCGATCGTTCGAAGTTCGATTTTGAAGAAAAAACATTGTTAAATCGAGAGAAAAATATCACTGCAAGAAGTATTTTGATTTCTATCTAACATTTCGATAAAGTCATTTATTTACACTATTATGTATGCAGGCATATTGTTTGTATCCGAATACATTTATTTATTTGTTTATGATGCAAATTTATTTCCCTTGAATATTTTGAAAATATAATTTACAAATTTCTCAAATAAAAGAATAACTTAAGTTATTTAACTATCTTACTCGTATTATTAATAATTGAAAATACATATATGTGTACTATCTTTCGTTACATATTTATAACACCTTGAAATTAAGTATCTGTTTTCTTTTCACACAATGCTAATTAAATATTCCGTGAATTATTACGAATACTTTAATGTGTACAGATTGGGTACCCGTGGCAACAATAAGCATAAGAAAGGATATTGAATCGTTTCCAGCCGTAACATTAGTTTCATATACAGACGGACTTTTAGGAAATGGATCTGGGATTCCATACTTATATCTCACTCCTTTGGATTTTACAGCTCAAGACCTCGCAGTAAGAATCACAACACGTATATTGTCACAATATAAATGAATGCTTTGTATGTAATGTTACCATCATTTGATAAGATAGCGAATAACATCGTATATTTTATTTTCAAACATTTTGTTCCTTTAATTAACTGAATTTAATTATTTTTTTTTGCATGTTTATCGTTATACAAATTGTGAAATTTAATTTTATAATTTTTTTTATCATAGAGAGATAACCGGGCTTCGTTGCTGATGACATTGGCTCAAGGAAAATACTGCAAATCTAAAAAGTGGGACCCTATGGATCCTCGATGCGCCAGAATTCTTCTAACCGGCAAAATTAAACCAGTTAGTAGACTTTTTATTCAACCTATAGTAGAATAATTAGTAACAATTATTACATTCTGTTGTAGTTGAAAGACGATAGTACGGAACAAGAAATAGCTAAAAAAGTATTTTTCACGCGTCATCCAGGACTAGTTAATATGCCAGCAGGTAAGAATTGTCCTACTAAATATCATTAGTTAATCAACCATGTTACTACGTGCACTAATTTAAAAATATTGTGTTTAACATTATAGATCATCATTTTTATTTTGCCAAATTGAAGATAATTTCAATCGTAGTGTTGGATACGTTCGGTGGTCCGAAATACGTCACTGTGAAAGATTACTTGCATCCACCAGTAGCAAATATTACCGAAGAATTCAACCGACATTTTCCTTTAGACTCTAATGAAAGTAAATCTGAAGAAGAATATAGACTATCTTCTAATATGATAAATCCTGTGGTCTACCGTGTGTAAATTAATAGAGAAGTATTAATATAAAAACTTAAACAATTTGATATACCTACCCGTGTTCTTTATAAATTTTTAATGGTATTATATAAATATATATAAAAGCCAGTGTAATAAATCAATTTCAAATCAATTCTAATCCATTAAGTTACTTTAACTGTTTAATAAAAATTATTATTGTTTTTTCATATAAATAAAGAAAAGGGCAGAAAAGTAGATATTTTTGTAAAATTAAGATAAATATGTACAACAATATGTAATTTACATTATTATCACTTATATATTATCAGTTTATTACCTTTCCAACTATAGTTAGAAAAATAAAATCTCTAATGTTATCGTAATAAGATACGCTATATTTCTGTTTACTACAAAAATATACAGCTTCTTTTATTTCAAACCCATGATAATTTTTGTAAAAATTTATTTAAGATCATAAGTTTTGATTAAAGGGATATACAAATTTTGTGATATTAACTTAATTTAATATTTTAATTATATACGTCTTCGTAATATAAAAATTACGCGTGCTTAAAATTCATTTTGAAGAATTAAAATATTATATAGTATTTTTTATTACAGGACGTTATAAATTGCAGTAGCTTCTTTTTAATTTTGCTTGAATATCTATTTCATATGGAATTATGATTTATACACATTTTACATAATTTACTTAGAAATATAAAATATTTGTTATATATTAATATCTGTTTTAAAAACAAATACTTAAAAAAAAAAATTAATAATTTGTTTATAGTACGCAAATAACATTAATATACAATACTTAATTATACAAATTTATTAATTCATTTTTGCTACGTTTTCTTTGAATCTTTTCTTTGAGGTTTTTCATTCTTTTTTCCATGGACAAGACTGGTTGAGCTTAATATGACAGAAATTTGTTCTGGTAATGGACATGCAATTAATAGAAGTTCCTCTGAATTATAATATTTACTCAATATTTGATATAATTGTGTAAATGCAGCACAAACGTTATTTTTTACTGGTCTAAATAAAATAAATTCTGTTTCCTTATTAGAGAGATATAATTGCATCAGGTGTTGGATTTCAGGACATTTAAATTTAATTATTCGCAATACCTCACTAATTGCTGCTGCAACATCTTGAGGACTTCCAAGCATATGTTCTTGAGATGCATCTGGATTATTAACATGTAACTTTTCTTTTTCTAATAATTTCAAAATAGGGTGTATTAATAAAAATGTTGCATATTGTATGAGACGTTGACAGGCATACTTTAATTTATTATCCACATGTTTTCTGGAATCTATTAATTGTTCCTTCATCTGAGGTGCTCCCTCTAATAGAAATTCTAATAATGCATTATTTGATAGTGTAAAAAGTCTTGAGCTCTTCTCTAATAAACCAAATGCTGCTGTTTTAACTTTTGAGAAATCCAAACTGTATTCTTTTATGGTAAAATCCACTTGAAATGGTGCAATTTGTTCACGCAAAATGAGCAAGTGTTTTATTTGAAATAGTTCTGCATCCAAAGATGATGCTCTTTTTTCAATTTCTTGCCTTGCATTTTCTATACTTTGAACACAAAGTGATATGGCTTCCTGACTTAAAGATTGGAAAACTGATCTATCCACACACCTGTATAATCTTGATAAACATACTAATGTTCTGCGAACAGTAGGATACCACATTCCATGAAGATCCGCTGGTGAATTACCCATATGTGTTTTTTGATAAATGGTATCTATTTCTATATGATTTCTGGATATTGGTTCTAGAACATTTTCATCATTAGATGAAACAGATATTCTTTTAATCTTTGTTTGTCTGGATTCTTCTCTTATTGACTCTGCTATATCTTCCATCATTTTTAATTTTTCTGGATATGCCAAATCACCTGGTGATGGATTATAATTCAAAACATCAGATTGCAAATAAAGATGTGCACGAAATACAAGTCTTTCTTGTACATCATGCAACAATTGTAGACAAATATTTCCAAACCCTTCCAAAGGTTCAAAATTATTTTGAACATGTTCATCCAACATTTCAATTCTTAAAATACAACATATTTCAGCTAATGTTTCTAAATGGTTAATATGAATTATGAATGGCCTCAGTGTGTCATATAAAGAAGTACATAAGCTTTCAAGATACGCTGTTAAGCCATTAGATGGTTTAGAAAAGAATTCATAAAATAACTTATATTCATCCATTGATGCATGTAATAACAGTGCACATGAATTTCGTACTAAACTACAATGATCACCATTGTATTTCTCTTTTACAGATATTAAGGACTTTTGTACGCTACTACCTAATACTAATCCCCTTTGACTCCAATAACATTGATGGCACTCAGATAATAAGCTATCATATTCTTGTCGTTTATAAGATTTTGCTTCAATTTGTTCTATAACTGGCCTAGCTTTTGATAAAATAGTTTGAAACCTTCCATAAAACAAAGCTAAAGCTGCATCTGTATTATCTTGGGAATCATCATTGTCTTTCAAATTTAAAATGCTCTCTGTTGTTTTGCTAAACAAGTTAAAAATATAATTTTGAATCATAGATATTGCCTTAGATTGACAATGTTTATATTTAATTAAATAGGTATTACTTTCTTTAAAGGAAGGATTATTCTGCACAAAATCTATGTTACTATCAATTTTATCCAATATATTGAAGAACATTTCACTGTTTACTGATAATGTTGGTGCTTCTAATTTTTCCATCATCATATCAATATCCTTAAAATATTTCACATATTCTGTGATACTTTCTATTGTAGAATTTAATTTTCGTTGATCAGAATCAAGCTGTTCACTTGCATCATAAAGAGATACTGTTTTATCAGAGACCTCTGAATATTGTTTAGATAACATTGTAAAGTTTTCCAATGCATCTTCTATTTGTAGACAAAGTTCATTACATTCTTGTCGTCGAGCTTGAAGTTCATTAAGGTATAACTTATATTTCATATCTTTCCTGTCCATACACTTTTGTTCTAATGCATCATAATGTTCTAGCAAATCTTGACATCGTTCTATTTGTACTGATTTCATAGTTTCTCCATTTGTGCATACCGTATCACTTATTTCCTCAGTTTTGACCTTACTGTCAGGAAACAATTCTTCTTCTAAACTCAATAAACATTCTTTTTGATAATCAGTTAATGGTGCCAGGGAATCTTCTGACAGATCCCACTTGGTTAAGTTATTTGGAATGTTTTTCGTTTTAGACATGGTTTCTTGTCAGTGAAAATAAATGTTACGAACTGAACGCTTTAGAGAAAAATGATATGACTGCGTATATTACACACATACCGTTTTGTAATATAAATTAAAATATTCTCTTCGAAAATCTGACACCACAGCAATTACGAATCACAATTGTGAAGTTGAAATAAATTTGTCAATTATATCGCAGGGTATTCATCATACGAAATATTAAAATCTATATCAAAGTAAATTTCAGGAAAAATATGTTTTTATAATATTTGTATTATTTATGGTAAAGTATGTATAATATATTTCTATACTATTATGTTGAAAAATATGACAAATATATTGTTTTAAATAAAATAAAATTCATTATAGGGAATTTATATTAAGTACATAAGAATATTCTGTCGCACAATACTACGATTCAATATCATGGCGCACGCGCATAGAGAATAAACCAAAATTTTCTAATGAAAACAAGGTTGTATTTCTTTCTACAAGTGTATTTAAGCCGCAAAGGTTTGTGTCAAATTGAATCCTAAAATATCTCTATAGTTTTATTAAATCAATAGTATTTATATATCGATAAATGTTCTTATTAACTAATGCAATTTAACGCACATAATATTATCGTGCAATTTGTGCAACATAATATTGTTATGTTTCTAACCTAACCTTTAAAAGTCACGATATTAATTTTACAGGATGGCTCCGAGGTATGAATTAGCAGTTGGTCTTAATAGAGGCCATAAAACCACCAAAATCCGTGTAGCAAAGAATAAAAATGAGAAGAAAAAGACGGTGTGCGTTTTGCCAGCAAGACTAAAAGGGGTTAGTATAAAGAGATATTCATTAGAAGAAACTATTATTTTGATAAAGTACTTAATACTTGTACATTATTCTTAATATTTTACAATTAAAAGTTTCTTAAAATATAAAGTAGTGAAAAATATATATAATTTAAATATATGTAATTAATTAATATCCAGCGAGCATAAATTTTTTAATTCTAGAGACAAACTAAACATAGCAAGTTTGTCAGAGACTTAATCCGTGAGGTAACTGGACATGCACCATATGAAAAGCGTGCTATGGAATTGTTGAAAGTTTCCAAGGATAAGCGTGCATTGAAATTTTTAAAGAGGCGGGTAAGGATGTCAATAAATTTCATATAACTAACATCTCTTCTGTAAGTATTTCAAATAAATAATAATAATAATAATAACCTTAAAATGTATCCAAAATTTCTTAGTTGGGCACACATATCAGGGCAAAGAGGAAGCGAGAAGAACTTGGAAACATCCTTGTCCAGATGAGGAAAGCAGCTGCACATCATTAAATAACACGTTATTAAATTTTTGTAATAAGTATATATAAAAATATATATATAAAAAAACATTACCTGAAATATTTAAACAAACTTTACATGAAATGTTTTCTTTTTAACCATCATTTTAAAATCTAAGCTAAATTAGGTTAGAAAACAAAAATAAAAGTTTGAAATGAGAACCACTGATATTTAAACGTGGACGGTGTTTCAATTCAAAGGTGCTTATCGTAATAGTTTAGATTATAAATGAAAAAGATAGATGTAACATAAATAAAATTTTACCAATCTTACCTTTATAACTAACATTTTCAGAAAATTTTACGATATACTGTGATGTATGTAATTTTTTGAAAGGGTTTCATTATACATAACCTACTTGAAATGATTAAATATTAACTATGAATAGTATTCTTCTGTTACGTTCATTAAAAACTATTCAACTTTCTAAAACATGTACATCACTCAAGAAGTGTTTTATTAAAAGGTTCACTCAGTATTACAATGTTGCGTGTCATAATTTTCAACGAAGTCAAAAAGTACACACAAGTGTTACCGAAGTGGAAACTTCTAATGAAATTGAAAGAAAAGCCAGTGATTTAAAACATTTCAGAGATTTATCAAAAAATGGACCATCACTTAAAGATTTTTTAGCACCTAAAACTGAAATTTCTACTGATTATTCTATTGATGTACCAAATATTCCTTATATAAATGATATTAATGGTTCTAATCAAAAAGGTAAATAGAAATGTAATGTAAAATTGAGGAGTATCATAAATCTAACTTACAATGATACTTTTATTTTTTATTCATTAAACTGTTTTATTCTTTTTAGTCTACTTTGAAGTTTATGGTTGTCAGATGAATGTAAATGACACCGAAGTAGTATGGTCTATCCTAAAATCTCATGGTTACGAAAAAGTAGATCGCATAGAAAAAGCTAATATAATTCTGCTTGTTACATGTGCTATTAGAGATAATGCAGAACAGAAAATATGGAACAAATTAGATAGTTTAAGGTATTTAAAGAAAAGAAAAAAAAGGTCTTCTGTGAAAATTGGGTTGTTAGGTATAATTTTAAATTTATGAGTAAACAATTTTTGAAGTAATTGTTTTGTAATAACCTTGTTTTTATTGTTATAGGATGTATGGCAGAACGTTTAAAGAATAAAATAATAGAAAGGGACAAATTTGTTGATGTGATAGCTGGACCAGACAGTTATAAGGATTTGCCAAGACTATTATCTGTACCAGATAATGAAACTGCTATTAATGTTGTTTTGTCATTTGATGAGACATATGCAGATATTACACCAGTGAGATTGAATCCAAATTCTACCAGTGCATTTGTGTAATTTGTTATTCTTTTTATTGTTATATAATTTATAATTTAGTATAATTATTTTGATACTTTTCTATCCCACTTTTTTCAGCTCAATAATGCGTGGTTGTGATAATATGTGTACATATTGCATTGTACCATTTACAAGAGGAAGGGAAAGATCGCGACCGATTGATAGTATAGTCAAAGAAGTTCAATTTTTGTCCGATGATGGTGTAAAAGAAATAGTACTTCTTGGACAGAATGTAAACAGTTACAGAGATACGTCCCAATCTGAATTTTATGTTAGTTATAATACGGGAACACATCTAGCAAAAGGTTTCAAAACAGTTTATAAGGATAAAAAAGGGGGACGTCGATTTTGTGATTTGTTAGATGAAGTTTCACGTATCAATCCAGAGATAAGGATTAGGTAATAAAGATATGCATATATTTCGAAATAAGTATCGTTAATAAATGTAGATTTAATTAGAAATTAATTTCTAGATTTACATCGCCGCATCCCAAAGATTTTCCAGACGAAGTTTTACAACTGATAGCGGAGAGACCAAATATTTGTAAAGAAATTCATTTACCTGCACAAAGTGGTAATTCCGTAGTTTTGGAAAGAATGAGAAGAGGATATACACGAGAGTCGTATATAGATTTGGTGCATCGTATACGCGAAATTATCCCAAATATTTATCTTTCTAGCGATTTTATTACTGGATTTTGTGGAGAAACAGAAGAAGAATTTCAAGATACATTATCATTAATGGAATTAGTAAAATATAATCGAGCTTTTCTTTTTAGTTACAGTATGCGGGAGGTAATAGATATTTTAGAAAATTCCTATATTATATTATATTTAAAATTTTTTACCAGAGATTTTTATTATTATTTTTAGAAAACGACAGCACATCGTCGTTACAAGGATGACGTAGCACCGAGTGTGAAACAAAATCGACTCGAAAGAATGATTTCAACGTATAGAACCGAAGCAGAAAAATTGAATAAATTACAGATTGGACAATTACAGCTTGTGCTTGTAGATGAGGTAAGGTAATTTATAATTTATTATAATCTAACTTAGTATATCAATACGATGTATAATAATTTTAGCTCAGCAAGCGGTCAAATGAAGGTTTTCAAGCAAAAAACGATGGAAACACGCGAGTAGTAATTTCTTCCAAGATTATACCTACTGAGAAATATTCAAACGAGAAAAGATCAATAAAAATTGGTGATTACGTTGTCGTAAAAATTCAAGATGCTAATTCGCATACATTAACGGGTATACCTTTGTATCATTCATCGATAGCAGAATTTGCATCTTCATCGGCGTTGTAAATAAAAGTAGAATATGACTTTCGGAAATTTCATTTGTTATTTAATCACGCTTATTGTTGCATAATACATTCAGTTTTGGAACGAGACATGTAAAATTTAATTACAATCGTACAAAATTAAATTTACGTATGTACTAGTTATATAATAGTATTACGAATAAAAGAAGAAGCATGTACATAATAAATAGATATCATTTAACCTATTGTGCGGTACATGGCAATTTATAGGTACATAACTTTTCTTGTTACAGAGATGATAGTAACGATTTTTATCAAAACATTACACACTGATCAAGGAGGAATTATCTATACTAATCTATTCTGTTCCTAGAGAATTTTGTAATACTTCATTTTCTTTCCTCTTTTTATAATATCATCGGTATCTAATAAAATTTTATAACAATAAATACGATCGATCGGTGATAATAAATGATCTAGAAGATGATTTGGAAAGTTTTAACACCTTCAAGTTTAACGTATGCCTATGAAATATTTACAAAACGATAACGTCCTATTCTTTGAAACGAGAATCATTTTGTACAGAGGAATCTATTAACAAAATAATCAACTTAAATTTATACATATCTTCCTTTAAAGAGAAATTACATTAACACCTGAGTAGGTATCGTTAACTTATGTAAAATGTCGATGTCTTTGGAAGTATACGAGAATTCGTTTCCAAATGTTGCGTTATACGTTAAACAAGACTCGCAGTTCCAATATTAATAACGCAATTGTCTGCACCGCGCTCGTAGACTGTAAGATCATGGTTCCTCGGTTGTTCCAACAGTGCAGCCAATTGTTCTCCACTGGGAAATGTATTTGGATTAGTTGGAAGAATCACGTCGCATTCTAATTGACCTAAAAATAAAAAGAAATTATCATTTTTACCAGCAAGATAATAGGAAAAATAATTGAAGCATAATACCATCCAGAATAAAAGAAGATGATGGGAATAAATAATGAACGCGCGTTCAATACTTGAACGTGTTTTCAATTGAAAATTAAGGCCGCACGGCGGACGTAGGTGGAACGACGGTATTTTTACCTGATAACGAAGGTGAAGCACCTTTGCTAGAACCATACATGCGAGTGCTATATCCGGAGTCATTGTGTGCGTCATGCAAAGGCGGCGTTGGACTATAAACCGCATTACGGGACCTATATGGCATTCTGGCGATGCTGTCGTAATGCACGTGCTCCGATATCACTCCTTTTCCAGAGATCCCTCCGTTTAATGCTTCTGGTTGCTCGTCGTCGTCTCCTTCGCTACTCTCGCTGTCATTACCTTTAATAATTTTAAAAATATAAGTTTTATTAAATCAATCTTCTGACAATAAATTTATTTTTCAGATCAACAACACGGTAAAAGGGCACAAGGCTGATCACCAAATCTCTATCGATCTACAATGCACATGAACGATTAGACGTGGAAAAAGAAAATGAAAGATGGATAAAATTTCTGGCTAACTACGCAACTTCTAGTCAGAAGGTAAGTGATATTTTATTTTACTGCATTTAGTCGATTATTTTGAAGACTTTTTCAAAAATTCATCGACTTCTTTGTTATCGGTATGTATGGTACATGTAAGACGGGAAAGTAATCGAACCTTCGCCATGCCAAGTGTTTCCTACACCACCTTGCGGCTGGACCCTTTGACTTTGGGAACACTGACTGTTCTCTGGACTGGTGGGTTCGCTACTTCCGGAGCGTGGAGCCCGCCACCCGTTATGCATGCCAGGTACTTGTTGAAATCGCTTAATCATCTCGTGAACGCTTCGTCGTCCGGAAGATTTCCACTCGTTCGAGTTGTCCTCGTTCTTCCGCGTCGCGCTACTTTCATCCTGGCACGAATTTATCCCGTGATCTCGAGACGAATCCTGGCGGCATTCCGATCGCAATTTTTCTTACTTTCGAGCAAGACTGCCGGAGAAATAAGCGTGCTCTACCTCGTAAAACGACTCGACGAAAGGATTCCCGGTAAGCTAACCTCTTACAACGTTTCAGAACGTCGTGTACATCTTTATTAACTTTTAAAGCAATTTTCAGAAAGAGAGTGTGCCGCGTTTAGCGCATATATTCGGTGTTTCTCAAGCTGCTAGGCGGAAAATTTACGTACAGTTAATTCTTACCGCGAATTATTACCAGGAATAAAATTGTGCATGGATAATTAAAACATGCGAGCTAACGGTGATAAAAGGATCGAGACTCTGCTACATCGCCGATCTACAATTATCTGCCAATCTCGCTTCATTTATAATCTCGACATGCCGATATCCGTTGCCGAGTGTGTGTAACGTGGAAAGAAGCAGAAAGGCGAAGAACGAAGGTAGATAAAACAATTAGCTCTCTCGGTGTGTAATATCACGGTATTAAAAGATAGAAAAGGGGCTTAAGCATCAGAGGAACCGATGCGATCTGCCGGTCGTAAAGGCGACTCGCGGTGCAACCCTCGCGCAACGTGTCATTACAGCCTCGCAGCTTAATCAACACCTCCGTGGACGCTTAGCGTAGCTAACGAAAGAATCAGCGATTACACACTCACGCGCTGCTGATGGACCTGTTGCCTGGATCCGATCGACGGCGAAGAGGCGGCGCCTAGCGGCGAGCTACGATCCTGCTTGATCACCCCGTCGAATGTTTCGTTTAATCTAGCAGGCACGTCGAGCACCCTCAGCGTTGACCTCGAGACACCAGAACCGGACGGAAGATCCCTCATGGACTTGCTGAGTCGCGGTATGGCCGGAATATCAAGATCGTCCAGGCTGCCACGATGAATCGGTGTTTCACCCGGGATCTCGAAGCTTCTATCGTGAGGTCTGTCGTCCAGAAGATCCTCCAAGGATCTGGCGCGGGCAGGTGGGAACGACTGGTCATTTGCGAACGTAGCCTTGGCTGGTCTTTCGCTGTGTCTGCCTTTGCCACCTCTAGAGAGACGTTGCTGGAGGTGCATGTGCCTCTCGTCGCACCTAGACCTCTCAGCCGCCACGCATCTGGTCAACTCCGAGATCTGACCTCTGGTTCTCCTTTCCAGATTGGCCACCTTCAAGTCCAATCTCTCGTGTGCCTGATCGATGTGAGCCTTCAGCTCCGCCTTGTCTCTCTCCAGCTTAGCCTCCATGTGCCTGAAGAACGGCGCGCAGTAGCAGGTGTAACCAACTCCCACCGGGCCCTTCCTGATGTTCCCGGCCAGGTCCAAATAATACTGCTCCCCGCGACCCAAGGGATCCGGCGGCAGGGAGTCCAAACGTGGCTGAGGAAAAGCTTCCGGATCGGGGTAGTAGTGGCAGCCGTACGGCGACCATTGCCTGCCCATCACGGCCTTCTCGAAGTGGACCTTGTTCTGCTTACCGGACGATTTGTGCTTCTTTTTCTCCTTCTTCGTGCAACTATCCCTGCTACCGCTGGTCCCACTACCGGTCTTCTCTCGCTTCTTCTCGTTCTTACTG
>NW_016908641.1:476828-482605 GCF_001483705.2 Eufriesea mexicana | reverse complement strand
CGCTCTTCCCGTCGACCTTGTCCACAGTCGCCGGCGTAGTCTCCTCCTCGCGACTCTTGCTCCGCGTCCTGCTCTTGCTTCGCGCTTTACCGATTATCTCCAATATCTCCGTCAGGTTCTTGCGCCGCGCTATGTCCTTCGCGGTCTCCCCCTGCTTGTTCCGCAGGCTACGGTCGCAGCTGGCCTCCAGCAGGATCCTCGTCAGCTTCCGACGTCCCATCGCCGCCGCGATGTGCAGCGCCGTGTCGCCGTTCTGCGATTAGAACCATCGTTAATCGTGCTACTCGTGTTTTATTACCGCGCTTTCGTTGCTCCGCCTCGGATGCTTTTCTCGGATACACGGAGCTTTCGCGATCGATGCGCGCAGATACGAGGTTGATCGTTGCAGAGGAAGTCTTTTTTCTTTCAGCGTCTACGAGATAGACTCTGCTCGTGGGACAAGAGCTTGGGTACGGGGACGTGTAAAACTGCGCGCATCTTCCGCCTAATTCTCCTTTTAGGCTCTTACTTACTTTGTTTTGATCCGAGACTCGGCAAAGCGCGGAGATGAGTATCCTCGTCACTCCGGCGTGTCCATACCTCGCGGACGTGTGCAGCGGTGTATCCCCGTACTGAAAGAAACCAAGGTTAGATCCGTCATACGAAAATCCCTTATTCCGCTCGCGTTTTAACTTCTCACTCTCATCCCAGAGGCATTCGAAGAACGCGCGCAACCGCGAGAAAAGAAATTTCTGTCCGTATACGACTTTGCTCTCCGAGCATTCTACAAATCCCGAGGGATTTAATTGCGGCTGTGCCATCCTGGCGGCCATTGCTCCGCGCCATCTCCGAACACCTCTGAATCCAGCGTCTATTCCACGTATGTATCGAGAACGGGGTTGAATAAAAGCGCGTAGACACAACTATCGTATTTAATCGTATTTCACGACGTGTTACAGTCAGAAGAAAGAAGAAACTTGGCGAGAAAGTACTCGTCGTTGGGGACAGAAACGAAGATAGGAAAGTCGGAAAGAAGGTGAGAAAAAGGGTGAAAGGGGGGCTAAAAGAGGGTAAAAAAGGGTAAAAAAGGCGGAAGGAAAAGAGTGGGTCTATTACTCACGTTGTTTTGAAGGTCGGGATTGCAACCCGCCAGCAGGAGCTCGCGGCAGCTTTGGTTGTGGCCGTTTTGGCAGGCGAGGTGGAGCGGCGCGAATCCAGCGAGATTCCTCGCGTGCAAGGGTGCCCGTTGGGTGCCGAGGGCCTTGGCCAGGGCGGCCACCGTGCGGCTGTATCCACGCCAGGATGCCTCGTGCAGAGCTGAATTTCCATGCTGCAACACACGCACCGATCGATTGACGGAGGAACGAGTCGAACGCAGCTCGAAGATGATATCGATCGATCAAAGCTCGTGCTTGTCGTGGTCAGAGTGGATCGACGGGGTGGTAGGGGATGTGGCGGGTTCGAAAAAGGGAAAGGAAGGAAGGGATTACTGTCGGTATATAGACAGGCGCGGCGGTCTCTTCGTCGTATCGGATACGAAATCGGGCAAAACGACGACAGATCGTTAATCACCCCGTTTCTCTGTTCCTGCCCGATCCAGGACTATCTGTCGGTCGTCCGGTAACGACGATTAATTGATTCATTTCGCGTACAGATGTTGCAAGCGATGGGCGAGGTTGAAGTTTCATACTGCGAGCAGTGTGTTCTTTTTTCCTCTGCTTTTCTGGTTAATCGCTGTATGACTCGTTTCTAATCGGTGACTTTGCAGAGTGGTACGAAGATAACGCGTGATCGATTTCTAACCTCGAAAAACGCTTGTACACACTCCGAAAGATTCTAACTTTAACTCTTCATATGTAATATGCATTAGGCGTTTCTTGTAGCGTTTACGTTATTGAATCCGTAATCGAAATTGCTCTATCATTTTCAGTTCCCGAAAATTCGAAGGTTTTCTACTCTACTTGCACGATTTTTCAATAAAATTAAGTATTGGATAAAAAGTAAGAATGCTGGAAGGTTCGTTCTTATTTTAAAAGTTAGCTGCGAGTATCCCGAGTTTATCCATGTTATTTGCAGTATCAAATAATTATTTGCGTTTTCGAATAATTATAGTTGGTCGTAAAAGTTTTAAAATAAAACTCCGAGCGTATTTTCTACGCATATTCTTGCATTTTTAGGAAAAGTTCTTTATCTAATACGAATTTTATACTCTATGGCGTATTCCGTAGACTTTGCTGTAGGAGAAACCATGGAGAAACAATACTAGGGTGATTTTAAATGTTGACAGGATGGTAAAATATATATGGGGAACCCGTAAGCGCTATTTTGCCGCCACGCAGCCATTGCTCGCGCATGTAGCTTTCAGCTCAGGGCCGTAGTCACGCGTAATCGACATCATCGTCCATTAGATCTCATTTCTTATATGTATCACATGTATATGTTGTCGTGTAAATAAAAATATAAATACGAATGACTTTTTAATATAAAATTGTTAAAAAATAAACTTCTATTTAACTTTTAAGACGAGAATTAATCTTTTAATATCTAATTTCACTTTCCCCGTGATACTTCGTTTTAGGCAAACATACAGAGGAAATAAAAATCATTTATCATACATATACGTATCATGGAGATTTATTCTACGGAAGTGCGAATGTAATTATAGTTTATAAAAAAATGTATAAATTATCAAAGTTGTTATTAACGACAAATTACAACTGTTAATAACAAAATGCTTAAAACATAAAAATACTTAATATAAATGCATCACGGAAGTTTATATTCTAAAAACATAAATAAAGTTTATAAATTATTATATTCATCGTTAGTAACAAATTAATATTGTTAATAACAAATTGTTTGCAATGAAAATTTATAATAAATGCGACAAAATTAATAAATAATCGGTTATTACTCGAATTTATAGCGAATTTATGTCAATATGTATCTTCAATTTGCAAAAAGTTTATAAATAATTACACCAATTGTTAATAACAAATTAAAATTGTTATTAACAAATTGCTTGCAACGTATATTTATAATAAAAGTGAAAAAATTTATAAATTATTGGCTATTAAGGCATAAAAATAATTATTAACAGAATCGGTAAAGTTCGGAAATTTCCGATTGGAGTGGGGAGCTCGGGCGATCGGAGGCTATATAAGCGGCGACGCAAAGGAGTAGAACTCATTTGTCGGTTCGACTTCGGAAGAGTAACATCTAAATTTTCGTTGTGCGCGAGGGGTGGGGGTCCGAAGTGAGGTTGGGGCTAGCCACCCCATTCTCACCTCACTCCATTAAATAATTTTTCTTTTATTTTCAGACATTAATTATTTTTTTATTACAGCTTTTAATAAATTTTTTCTTTTTTCAGCTTTTAATTATTTTTTCTCTTTCCAGGTGTTATTTATTCATTTCTCTTTATTTTTACTTGACATTTCGAATATTTCGTGTAATATTCGAATGTTTCGTCGTTGGTTTATTTATGTCTCATCGTTGGGTTGTTTCTATTCCATCTTTGGCTTGTTCGTCTCTCATCTTTGGGTTCTTAATAATTTTCTTTCTCAGGTCTAATATATTTTTCTTTTAGCTTTTAATTATTTATTTTCTTTTCAGATTTTAATTATTCTTCTTTTTTCATCATTTTATTTTCTCGTTTCTATTCGTATTCATTCGAACATTCGAATATTTCGTATAATATTCGAATGTCTATCGTTGGTTTGTTTCTGTCTCATTGATGGCTTGCTCCTTCCACTTGGTTAACCTCATGGTTTCTATTCGTTTCTTTTCTTTCCTCGTATTAATCCGTTTCCTTTCAGGTTTATATTAACAGTAATATATTCTGTTTTAGCTTTTAGGATTCTGAAGATTCACAAGTTTCAACAAGATTTCATTTAAGACACATGGATGGACGACGCGGTATGCGTGCGTTTAGACCTAAGTAGATCTAAGTAGTTCTAAGATAGATGCCTAGGCTAAGTCTCATGTGCGCGCTATCTGTAGAAAGGTAAGCTACCTAACTTGGAGCGAAATTCTCTATCTTTTTCCTCTTATCCCCTTCGTTTAGCAAATAGAACATAATTGTTCTCGCGATAATCGCGATCGTTCGTAAATACCGACTAGCCTACGCGACGTGCTCTCGTGTACTCGATAAGTACATGCTTCTGAAGTCATCCTCACGACTCGTCTCCGACACTCATTTCCCGTCACTGTCAATCTCGTCATGCATCGGGTTCCAGGGAGACCCCCTCGGATCAGTGAGTCTTCTGACCTCGACGGGGCGGTCCGCTGCCTAAGTCGTACGCGACTTGGGCTCGGGCACATGCTGGCTGACGGACTAGTACCATCTACGGTTAGACCACAGGGATGATTAAGTTCTACCCCGTGTGGCTGGGATGCGAAGTGTCTGTCTTGGCCGGCAACCGCCCAGCAGGGCCCTCGCGTTGACACTAGAAGTTTCATTGGTTCAGGGACTATCCTTGGTCCACGTGTAAGTCTTGGCGAGTGCGACAGTGACTGGAATTGAGCTAGGCCCGATCGGGAGGGTGCCGAGGTATGAAGTTATCTCTGTACACGGGAGTACATCGCCTAGGCTAGTCGGTCTTTCGAATAATCGCGAACTCGTTCGGGCGCGTCGCGATTTTCTATTAGCTCGCGTGTTTGATATTTCATTCCCTATTTTATGGGAACTTGAAAATATCTTAGCGTTGCGACAGTAGAGTTTCAGTATACCGAACCGAAACCCCTTTTGTAAGACACGAATTATAATAAAGTGTCAGTAGAGTCATTTTAACTTCTTTCGCTCCAAGTTAGATTAGGGTATCTTTGATACATATAGCGCCAGTAGGATGCGCCACTAGGGTGCATGTCGGGTCTCGATGCGTAGCCACCTCCACGTGGTGAGACCTGGTAATTGATATCGATTTCCAAAGATTTTTCTTTGGAAAACGATACCAAGCTAAGAGCTACGCACAAAGTTTAAAATATTTTCTGTCGCCTGTAAATTTTCAATCTTCTCTTCGAACTTTGAAAATAAAGAGTTGGCAATATTTGATAAAGAGTAATATGTAAATGAAGAGGAATTCGGGTAAGTATTACAAGGTAAGTAGTATGATTAAGGTAAGTAAAAAATGTATTTTTTAAGCTTCAAACATGTAAAGCAATTAAATTTCCAGTAATGAAATTTCTTTAACTAGAGTTCTTGAAAAATAATGTCATTCACTAGAATTCTGCCATCGGGCGACCTCCTTTCGTGTTATGTTATCCTAATGTAAAATCGCAGAATCGGCAGAAAATTTCTTGTAGAAACTGTAAAAGTATTATCCAGAAAATTCTTGGAAATGACATTTCTCGGAACTGCCTCGACGAGCGACCTCTTATCATGTCATGTTATCCTAGTACAAAGTGGCGAAATCGGTCGAAAAATTCTCCCCGAAGCAGCAAAAGTATTGTCCGACAATTCTCGGAAATGACGTCATTTCTTGGAACTGTCTCGACGAGCGACCTCCTATCATGTCATGTTATCCTAGTACAAAGTGGCGAAATCGGCCGAAAAATTCTCCCCGAAGCAGCAAAAGTATTGTCCGAGAATTCTCGGAAATGACGTCATTTCTTGGAACTGTCTCGACGAGCGACCTCCTATCATGTCATGTTATCCTAGTACAAAGTGGCGAAATCGGCCGAAAAATTCTCCCCGAAGCAGCAAAAGTATTGTCCGAGAATTCTTGGAAATGACGTCATTTCTTGGAACTGTCTCGACGAGCGACCTCCTATCATGTCATGTTATCCTAGTACAAAGT
>NW_016908641.1:430602-476200 GCF_001483705.2 Eufriesea mexicana | reverse complement strand
GCGTGCGATCTCCTATCATGTCATGTTCTCCTGATACAAAGTCGCGAAATTTGCCAGAAATGTTTCTTCGTGGCCGCAAAACTATGGTCTGAGAACTGGCACGGCGATAAACCTCCTTGCATGTTATGTTATCCTGATACAAAATCGCAAAATTCGTCAAAGCTTTCTCGCAGAAACTGCAAAAGTATTGTCCAAGAAATTCTTGGAAATGACGTCATTTCCAAGAATTCTATCAGTAGACGACCTCCTATCGTGTTATGTTCGCCTAGTAAAAAGTCGCAAAATTGGCAGAGGATTTCACGCCAACTCTACGAAATTTGTAGGCATAAAATTCTATAAGCGTATTAGCTCCTTTAATGTTATGTTTGCCTGATACAAAATTGCAAAAATTGACAGAGGGTTTCATGCCAACTCTACGTAATTTGTACGCCCGGAATTATTGAATGTACTCTGTCCGGAATGTAATCAATTTCTGTGTTTAATTTATAAACTTTTATATTTGCATCGCAAAGTTGGATCTTTGGACAAAATTCTTATTCAATTTTCGTACATAATTTCATGCTAATTATGTTTGTTATTAACAATTATTTGAACGTATGTGATTCGATAATAACGACATGCAGAATTTTTCTTTAAAATATCTAATTATCCACAAAACTAGATATAAAATATGATCAAAAATGACATGTGAACATGGCCAAGAATTTTCCTTTTATAATGTATGCATGTAATTCACAAATTAATTGCAAAAAGAGTAATAATTAGAGAGGAATCATTAACATGTTCGGCATCAATTCAAACACTCCGTGCATTAATCACTTATATTTAATTAAACAAGAAGAAACTTATTTTCATAATTATATCAGAAAATTCGTTAAAGGTGTGCCTTTATGATGCAGTTATAAAAGTTCACAAATCAATCTCACAAATTGAGTAATTTGTTAATTTTCCACTATCGAATGATTAATCAAGCGACACCGATCAAAGCCATGTATGATTTTTAATTGGAAACTCAAGAAAGGCAAAAGGAGCGCAGAGTGTGTGAAGGGTTCGTCGAGCACCTGGCTACGTGATAGACGAGAGCAGGAGATAAGTAGAAAACTACAGAGAAGCTACGATAGAATTTATAAATTTCTCAATTTCTGCGATTAATTTATGAACTTTTACAGTTGCACCGCGAAGCTGGATCTTTGACACAATTCTTATTCAATTTTCGTACATAATTTTATGCTAATTAGTTTACTATTAATAATTATTTGAACGTGTGTGTGAGTCGATAACAATGACCGACAGAATTTTTCGTTAAAATATCTAATTACCGACAAAACTAGATGTAGAATATGATCAAAAATCACATGCGAACATGCCCATGAATATTCTTTTCATAATGTATGCATGTAATTCACAAATTAATTGCATAGAGAATAGTGAAAAATATTAGTGAAAAACTATTAGAATATTCGACATCAATTCAATCACTTTCGTGCAATAATTATTAGTAATTAATTAATTAAGGAGAAATTAATATGCAAAATCATATTAGGAAATTCGTTAAAGGTGCACTTTTACGATGCAATTATAAAAGTTCACAAATTAATCTCAGAAATTAAATAATTTAGCAATTTTCTAATACCGACCGAAAGTTCGAAAGATAACAACGGTCAGTGCCATCTATGACTTTTTAGCGGAACCTTGTGTTTTGTTTGCACCATGGATAATTTTTGTCTGGAAGTTACCGCTTGCGCCATCTGTGATTTTTGACTGGAACACAAGCTTCTAGTCCAAAATCATATGCGCACGAGCGAAACACAAGTTTTCAGTTAAAAATCATAGGCGGCGTAAACAGAACACAAGCTTCCAGCCTAAAGTCATAGATGGCGCTGACCGTTGTTATCTTTTGAACTTTCAATCGGTATTAGAAAATTGATAAATTACTTAATTTCTGAGAATAATTTGTGGACTTTTATAATTGCAACGTAAAAGCGCGCCTTTAACGAATTTCCTAATATAATTTTGCATATTAATTTCTCCTTAATTAATTATTAATAATTATTGCAGGAAGTGATTGAAATGATACCGAACATTCTACTAGTTTTTCACTAATTGCTATTCTCTATGCAATTAATTTGTGAATTACATGCATACATTATGAAAAGAACATTCATGGGCATGTTCGCATGTCATTTCTGATCATATTTTACATCTAGTTTTGTCGGTAATTAGATATTTAAACGAAAAAGTCTGTCGGCCGTTGTTATCGACTCACACACACGTGCAAATAATTATTAATAACGAACTAATTAGCATAAAATTATGTACGAAAATTGCATAAGAATATTGCTCAAAGTTCCAGCTTTGCGTTAGTTATAAAATTTCGCGAATTAATCGTAGAAACGGTGCAGTTTGATAGTTTTCACGACCGAAGCAGCTCTGTCCTCTTCTAACAGCTATCTGTCCTTGTCCTTATCACGTATTCGACTATTTCCTCGCGCATTCTGTGCTTCTGCTACCTTTCTTCAGCTTCCACTCCAAACTCATACATGGCGCAGATCGATGTCGTTCGAATCTTTATCCTTGTCTATCTTAATGCAGGAATCAGTGCCGTATCAACGGGTTGCATTAGGCGCATATTAAATTTATTTATATTATCAATCCTTCGCTATCTCTACAACAACATAAACATTCTATAATTATACGTAAACAATATTTTCTTTTAATTTTCACAAAGCTTACCTCCTCTAATGATACCTTTATTATTAATCAACATATTATTGATTGCTTCGAATTTCAAAATATACATTTCTTCAACTTCATCTTGTAAAAATTTCGTGTAAAAATGTTAATTATTATCGACGCAACAGCTGTCGGTGCGAAAGGTCTGCAGAAATTCGTGGGAAACGGGCGGACGTGTAATTTTTCACTGGATAGGCTAAACAAGAAATCATTCAATTTTTAAAAATTATAAAACAGTAATTTAGCTAAACTAATTTAATAACTAATTTAACTAACTGTTGCACGAAGACAGCCGAGGTTCGTCGTGGTGGACGCCTTCTCTCGGTATGTCTTACCCATCGAGATACCGAGCACACCTTGCAATAAAGAGCAGTTTCGTTTTATAAACACTTTATTACACCGGTTATTGCGATTTTGAATGCGACGTGTATGCGTTTTGACCAAGTCCCGTCCGAGTTTCGTTTTGCTTCTGCATGACTTCTGGTGCGTTGTCTTCGAGTTCTAATTTACGTCTTCCGGTGTGTTTCGAGTGAGTCTCGATGTACTGTGCGTTCGAGGAAAGAAAGCACAACGTGGTTGCATCCTCGGGGCTGATTAACTCCGCTGATTCTCCCCGGATCACACAGGCAGTGGCCACTATTGGTCGAAAATGGCGACCGATGATCTTCGTCACCACCTTCTGTCAACAGCGGTCACTGTCTGTGATCACGGGAGTGTGAGCGTTGTTAATCAGCCGCGAGGATGTAAACACGCTGTGCCTTCCTTTCTCGAACGCGCTATACGGCCGATGTGTTGTCTTCGAGTTCCAATTTACGACTGTCTCGTGTCGTCGTGTTCTGTCCGGTGTCTCCTCGAGTTTGTTTTCATTGGTTAAGAGTGGATGTTGGTGGGAGAAGGATAGAGGGTTTGATTGGACGTGGGTGTTTCGGAAGGACCTTTGGCCGAGGAGTGGGGAAACTGTCCAGGAAGTTTCCTATCCTCTTGCTATTATTTTGGTTGTCAATGTCGTGATTTATGAGCAGATGACTGTTTGACGTTTCAAACAGTGGGTCGGTCAGTCACACGTGGGTCTAATCTTATGGGGTTGCAGGTATATAGTCTGTGCCTTTGTGTTACCAATATTCCTTAATCCGCCAGAAGGACGACGAGGCACGTCTAACTTTCGCCACTGCCGTCGTAATACTAAACTTATCTTTTTCAAAATTTTCACACATCACACTAGACGTCACTCGCACGTATTACATCGTAGGGATCAAGGTGAAGGTAGGAAATGAGGTATTGAAACGAAGACGCTATCCCGTGAATCTCTGACAAGACTGTACCTATTTCATGGTACCAAGTACTTTGCGTTGCAGGAAAGAAGTCATCTCGTTCGGTTGCAAGAGGGGTATTCCATTTGCTCCGTCTATGCTCTCGTTAGTAATACCCACTCTTCTATGACACTCCCAAAACTACTATCTCCAAGTTCGGTAACGCGATACGTTAACATATGCGTAAGATATCCGCGAAAGAAACGTTATCTCAGAGTTAACTTGCAATGAATTGGAAGCACTACTACGCTTTGGGATGAGTCTACGCTCTTGCATCTATTTTTTGCGTCTGTCTCACTTTGTCTCGTTGCTTCGTTCGCTTTCTTTGTCACACGGTGTTCTATGACCGGGCTAATAGGAAGGGATCAGTTCTACCAATAAGGGAAGCGTTTTACTCTACTTCTGCCACGATGTTAGAATGGTTGGGCTGGTAGGGATTCGGTCCTACAAGTTTCTCAGATGACTTCTTTTATGCTCCGACTCTGACGACTGCTTCAGTATTCTCTCGAACTAATAACTCTTGCTGATTCTTACTAATGACTAGTTCCTTGACTAACTCCTTAACTAACTCAGTGATTAACTAACACGCTTGACCTCACGACAGGAGCCTTTTAACCCTATCCGAAGGGCAAGCGCCTCCCTCGAAGGAGGAGAAACTCCCTCCACGCCAAGGTTAGTGGTGGAGGAGACTCCTCCCTCTGGGTGAGGCCCCCGAAGGGACGGCGGCCGTGTCACTCTCGGTTTACAACCGGGATAGTCGGGGTCACGTGGTCAGGTCCGAATCTCCTTCGGTCCATCTGACAGCCAGGATCTAAATACTGAAGCCCAATTCAGGGACCGACGCCTCGTGCCCGATGACACGAGGTAATAAAGAACACTGACAAATACCCAAATGAACACCGAGCAATAAACTGTGAAGCACTTGGAACCTGACTGCTAGAAGACTCTACCGGGTCTTCTACACCTAGAACATTGTACCAGATAGGAACACTTCGACTTAACACCCTAAAAACATTCTACAATATTCTCATCGCATATTGCACGATTATACACAAACGAGTTTCGCTCATTCAACCTCACACACTAATAGTTTCTCCCTTAACACGTTAAATGCCCAGCCCGTTTTGCTTGTCATTCCGTTCAGGCCCAGACTCGGCCATCAAATGAGCCACCGACGGCAGCGAAGTGTCCATACACTCGGAGCTACTGTACCAATTGTCATAACAGGAATTCCCAAACGTTAGGTCCAAAGATAGCGAAGAATTTAACACCAAAAATTAGCAGCTTTTTCGGTCCTAGTCTGGGCCGATCCCCGAGGGCCAGCCGGGGCTCGAACGCAAAGTCTACCGTCGGTCCCTGGGGACCGGCGTGGCACTTAACGTGTTAAAGGAACGTCTAATTACGCAACAATCGATTTGCGACTCGACCTATCGTTCGATGCGATCTCTGAAAATCGAGGACACCGTGGGCATTTCCTTCATCCGTATCCCAGCTATCCACGCTATAAAACTGTACTGCCGGGATGGTAAACATGTCAATAGCGGTGTCAGAGTGTGCACAGGGGGACACGCGAACGTTCGGATGGGGAGGCTAAATGGAGACGTGAAACCGCTGGAACGTTGGGAAGCCAGTGAAGCTTATCGTGGGCGGTTCCCTTCAGGGTGGGCAATGTCGCGCACTACATCACAAAATGCCTATTCAATTTAGATCAGCCCGGTGCGTGCATCGTTTCGTTCGCCACTCGTCCGGATAAACGTCGACGATATGCCGTTTTGCGGATTCCTCGTCGCGAAACGGCGCCATCATCCTTGCCTTCTTCCCGCCATTCTTACAGGATTACCATATCCTCGTGATATTCTCGCCTGACGGATTTTATTTTTTAAACGAAATATTTTACAACGGTATAATTTTCCACATCCTGGACCTTTTACTAGTCCCGTTTGCCTGGCGACTTAACGGTAAAGCTAGCAGGGCCCAAACGTTGTCGTTTGTTACACGATCGAATAAAAATTTCGCGTCCAACGGCGTCGCCTTGGTCCATTTCTTCGAGGTTTTTCTTTTGACACAGGTGCAATGGATTTTGTAATATCGTCTCGTGTTCCATTTCTCGAAGGTTCTTGCTTTATTTCTTCGCGTTGTAATTTCCTCAATGAAATTACAGCGATTATTATAATGTGCAGGGAACTAACCGTGTACAGTTGTATAGCAACGAATATATAAAATTTATTATCGGTGAAATATGTGGACACGCTTATGCAAATACGAAGAAAGAACATTATACGTGTCCTTATGGATTATAATAATTAATGCTCTCTGTACCGTACTCGATTTAAGACCGAACTTTTCAGAAAACAGAAAGTGCTTTTAAGCCCAAACCCGGTGCACGACTCCCTGACGGCCGTCTAATAGCGAAGGTTTCCGCACCCAATTTTACACTATAAACTGTGTATAAATTACCAATTTTATTATTAACGATAAATTTAAATTGTTGACAACAGATTGCCGAAAGCATAAAAATTCTTATTAAAATATCTATATAAAATGCATCGGGACAATTTATACACAAAAAGCATAAACAAAGTTTATAAATCATTGCTTTTATCGTTAGTAATAAATTAATATTGTTAATAACAAATTGTGCACGGTGTAAATTTATAATAAAAGTGAAAAACTTAATAAATTATTGGCTATTACTTCAAAAAATTTATAAATTATTACACCGATTGTTAATAACAAATTAATATTGTTATTAAAAAAATACTCGTAACGTATACGTATAATAGAAGTGAAAAAATTAATAAATTATTGGCTATTAAAGCGAAGAAATAATAAATAATGGAATCGGTAAAATTCGGAAATTTCTGATTGGAGTGGGGAGCTCGGGTGATCGGAGGCTATATAAGGGGCGCCGCGACACTGGAGAACTCATTTGTCGGTTCGACTTCGGAAGTGTAACATCTAAATTTTCGTTGTGCGCGAGGGGTGGGATTCGAAGTGAGGTTGGGGTTGGCCCCCCACCCTCGCCCCACCCTATTAAACAACTTACTAACAATTTTTATTTTGTTTTCAGGTATTAATTTTTTTTTTTATTTCAGCTTTTAATTATTTTTTCTATTTCCAGATGTTATTTATTCTTTTCCATTTATTTTTATTTGACATTTTGAATATTTCGTATAATATTCGAGTGTCCCATCGTTGGATTATTTATGTCTCATCGCTGCGTTGTTCATGTCACATCGTTGGGTTCATCGTTCCATTTAAATTATTTTTGTAGTTTTGGCTACATTTTATTTCCATTTGACGATTCGAATATTTCGTATAATATTCGAACGTCTCATCGTTGGGTTGTTTATGTATCACCGTTGGATTGTTTATTCTATTTTATTGATCATTATTGTTTATATTTGTTTCGTTTTTATTATGTTTTACTAATCATTTACTAACTTCTTCCTTTTCAGCTTTTAGGTTTTTCGCGACATCGTTGGACGACGTGGGATGCGTGCGTTTAGACCTAAGTAGACCTAAGTCGTTATAAGATAGACGCCTAGACTAAGTCTCATGTGCGCGCTAGCTGTACAAAGGTAAGCTACCTAACTTGCAGCGAAATTTATAAATACTCTATCATTTTCTTATCCCCCTCGTTTAGCAAATAGAACATAATTGTTCTCGCGATAGTCGTGATTGTTCTTAAGTACCGACTAGCCTACGCGACGTGCTCTCGCGTACTCGATAAGTACATGCTTCATAAGTCATCCTCACGACTCGTCTCCGACACTCATTTCCAGTCACTGTCAATCTCGTCATGCATCGGGTTCCAGGGTGACCCCCTCGGATCAGTGCGTCTTCTGACTTCGACGGGGCGGTCCGCTGCCTAAGTCGTACGCGACTGGGGCTCGGGCACATGCTAGCTGACGGACTAGTACCATCTACGGTTAGACCACAGGGATGATTAAGTTCTACCCCGTGTGGCTGGGATGCGAAGTGTCTGTCTTGGCCGGCAACCGCCCAGCAGGGCCCTCGCGTTGACACTAGAAGTTTCATTGGTTCAGGGACTATCCTTGGTCCACGTGTAAGTCTTGGCGAGTGCGACAGTGACTGGAATTGAGCTAGGCCCGATCGGGAGGGTGCCGAGGTATGAAGTTATCTCTGTACACGGGAGTACATCGCCTAGGCTAGTCGGTCTTTCGAATAATCGCGAACTCGTTCGGGCGCGTCGCGATTTTCTATTAGCTCGCGTGTTTGATATTTCATTCCCTATTTTTATGGGAACTTGAAAATATCTTAGCGTTGCGACAGTAGAGTTTCAGTATACCGAACCGAAACCCCTTTCGTAAGACACGCAATATAATAAAGTGTCAGTAGAGTCACTTTAACTTAATTCGCTCCAAGTTAGATTAGGCTACCTTTGATACAGGTAGCGCCAGTAGGATGCGCCACTAGGGCGCATGTCGGGTCTCGATGCGTAGCCACCTCCACGTGGTGAGACCTGGTAATTGGTATCGTTTTCTTTGGGAAACGATACCAAGCTAAGAGCTACGCACCAAAGCTGAAGCATTAGTTATAAGCTAGTTATAAGATAGTTACGATTTAATTATAAGTTACATATAAGTTAGTAATAAATTTAAGATATTTCCTATTTATTGTAAATTTTCAAATTTCTCTCTGAATTTATTTTTATTTATATTTATATTATTGCTTGCATTTTTTTCCCGTAGACTACTATACGTTTGCTCCACTGGAAATGGTGCTGGGATCACGCGTAGCTACGGCACTGTCGAGACTAGAATAGCGAGCAATGGCTGCGTGGTGGTAAAATCCTGTATTCGTTACCGATGAATATTTTCTCGATTTAATCGAAATGAAAACTGTTTCGAACGAGAACACTTGCCTTTCGAACATTCGTAACGCGTGACTCGAATGCAGAGATTACAATTGTAAAGACGAACGAAAGGATATTTATTCCTGCGGTAATTGTTACAAGAGGAACAAGTATTGCCCTTAATCGGTGTCAGCCAATCAACCTATTACCTTCACAGTGCATAAATTCGCACATTTTTGAAAGACAATAAGAATACTTCGACGCAGAGTTTATTGTTACTAATAAATTAACATTGTTCGGCCACATCACGATCTTAATCGAAATTTTCAACGAATTTCTATTTCAAATCTTCCTCGAATCGTCGTTTCTTTTGAATTTTGAGCGAAGTTCCTGCAGCTCCAAGTTAGACAAGCGTATCATTGAGGCTGCCACGAGGCCTAACATTGTAAGGCCCCCGAGGCCAGGACCCCGATGCTAAGCTACCTCTAGACACCGAGGCCTGGTGATTGGCGTGGTTTTTCAAAGAGAAATCTCCGCGAAGCGATATCAAACCAAGAGAACTACTCGCAGAATTTAAAATACACGTTTACGCTTCGTTTAAAATTCCAAAAAATTTGCTTAAGCATTGAAAACGTAAAATTTACGCAACAAATTACGCGAAGAAGCAAATTAAGATAAATTATCTCGTTTAATCTCGTCGGAGTTTATCGACCCCCGATAAAAGCTTCGACAAAACTATCGCAGCGTGACTGTTCGAGGAATGAACCGATGCAGGTCATTCGCGTTGTCAAATCCGCGACGCGAAACGACTCGTACGGTACATCAGCAAGCACACGCACACCTCACGGTACTGCGGTCTCCATTTTCTCCCTTTGCACGGGCAATTTGCCGCTGGTGTCCCGCGGCGAGGGGCCCAGCCCACGTATCGGTTTCATGCGGCGACGCCGATGATCTCTACGCCGCCATATTACCGCCACGCTTTTTTCCACCTTTCCGACGAGCGAAAGAAATTTCCACGTGCCTGCAGGAACGAATCTCGTGCGACGGCCAACGACCGTTTCACGTGTTTACTCTCGCCCCTCGCTGGGTTAAAGTTGAGCCGACTGCTATGATAGCTCCCGATGCGATGTCCGGATTACACGCGATGCTCGTCCGCGTGGATCCCGGGGTAAACGATTTCGAGGGACGCCGGAAGCCCTGGGCAAAAGTCTTGGGAAAATGATGGCGCGTTGATCGACGACAGTGGCGACGATCGAGACGAAGCTACGCGATGCAACGCGAAGCAACGCGAAGCTGCGTGAATCGCAAGACGATACTCGCTCGTTGAGATCCGACGACCACGTGTGATCGATCGTGCGATGAATCGTAACGGGTGAGGATGCATCGATCTGGGATGGAGAATCGTGCGATCATCGTGATTAATTTGAATGTCGCGTTGTTAAGCGTAAGAAAGAAATTCAGCTGCCTGGATCGGCGGACGAGTTCGAGGAAGCTCGCGAAGACACCTGTTTAGAAGGAGGAAACGGTGAAAGAAGGAAGGAGAAACGAAATGGCGGAGACACGGTAGCTGGCTGGCTGTCAATAACACACCGGGAATAATCGTACCGCTAATTCCAACCACGGTCAGCAGTTCGTTAAGCGCATCAGGTTCTAAATCACCTCGAAAGACGACCGTGCATACCGAACGGCTGTTCACCGGTGTGCCTACTGCAGCTTCCTCGTTCCTGTCATCCACGATCGCGTTCGATCGCGTCCAGTCAACGATACGCTCAACGTCCAAACGAATTTCCGGCGTTTTCGTCGAAATGGCTAAATTATGGCGATAACGATGGCCCATGGTGCTGGACGATAGCTCGTATGATTTATTATATATTTATTCAGGATGTTGAACCCTCCCTCCGGCTCTGGGCCCTCATACTCCCGTATTTTCTTCTTGCTTTCACTGTTCTAGCCTTCGTTGACCCTGAAAGGCGCGATCACGACGCGCCTCGTCGGCGGAGCCACGTCGATAGCTATATACCCGTGGACAACGACGAACAGGATGGGTCAAGCGTGGCCTTTCGAGGCGACTGCTCCAAGGGTCATCACGATGCTATCGCTCAACCCGAGGAAGAACGTTGTTCGTCGAAGCGCGTGGACGTACGTGCACGGACCTCCGCAGGACTCGGAAGTCGCCGCGAGAACGGCCATGCATCATCCAATTTTTTCCTCTCGCGATTGTTCCCGCGTGCATTGTCCTCTGCTGCTCGCGTGAGGCCGATTCTCCGAGGCAACTAGCCGGGTTGATTAGTTTCCGCTGGATTAACGAGCTTTTTCCAGCCGGAGAGGGAGGCTGGCTGGGTCCCTGGATCACGATTCTATCTGCGCTATTAGCATTTAATTCGGTATTAATTTGCTTCTGGATGTTACTTCGAAGGGAGTATCGATAGCCCCGAATTTTCCACACATAGGTCGAACCCCCTGACAAAAGTTTCGCGAGACGCGTAATTTAAACGAATCGTGCTATACTCGTTTGCGTATCGACCAGGTGGAACAACCTGAATAAGCGCATAACGTATTGTCACGGTGACTGCTCGACATTGAGAACGAGATCGTGTCGGTATGCAAGCGGCAGGAATTTCCTGTACCGTTCGCGATGATTATCGAGAAGCGTGTTCACGTTGTTACAAGCACACAATTTCGTGGACGAACTGCGTGATAATAAATACCGCTTAAACCCCTCTACTCTCGACCCGCATTCTCCGCGATGCGATCTACTTGTTTCCTAATATCATCAAAGAACCAATCCTCTGACAGGGCACCGCTTGTCAAATTATCTAAATCGTACACAAGAATCGTGACGAATCGTGTGAACACCTTGTCCACCCGATCAAAGATCAGTAACATTAATGAACCTCGCGATCGATGATTAAATCTCTCATTTTTCCTTCCGTGATTCCAGCCTATTCTCTTTCCTTCTCCGAAAAATAAATTCGAAAGATATCGGCGTCCATTACCGACCTCGTGTCATCAACAGTCACGAGCCCTATCCTATTACCTGCTCGTCAGTTCCTATGTTCCTTAGAACATTACACCTTTATTCCGGCAAGACCATCCATCTATCAGGACATGTTATGCGTAACAACCAGCGAACTTCATCAAAATCTCTGATCGACTCGCTGCAGGCTTCCCTGCTGGACGATTAAGAAACTTCAAGAAGACTAATCGCCGAAGCGAGGTCCTCCAAGCGAGCGTGTCTGCCTGGAAAACCCTTAACAATCGCCAAGAGGCCTAGAGTGCCATCAGCTAAAGAGTTCCAAGCGGGGTCTCATTTCCTGCTCGTTAGATCGCGAGTTTCTTGCCGGTACGTTATGGCTCCGATCGGGCCCCGTTCGTTTCATCGATCCGGAGGATCGTGACCGCGCGTATCCGTCAGAGAATTTCGATACGACGACAAATTTTACGTTCCGCTGCATGCAAACGATTGTCATGCATCTTCCACGAACGAAATGAAAAGTCTACGTTCGATACGTTTAATAACTGAATTATATGTACGTTGATGTGAAATATTCCAAACGATATGGTATATGCAGTGAGGAGAAAATCGCGATATTTATTTATTACGTCTATTGGAGATATGGACCGTGGTGGCGCTAGTGAGTTAAATGGAAAATCGTCTCAAGGCGGTCATAAAGGACAAAAGCTGTTCCATTTCTTAATTAATGCTACTTGTCGCTAATATCGTACGTCCCTTATGCAATATTTTTACTATTCGCCGACACTACGT
This sequence comes from Eufriesea mexicana, assembly GCF_001483705.2. NCBI lineage: Eukaryota > Metazoa > Arthropoda > Insecta > Hymenoptera > Apidae > Eufriesea > Eufriesea mexicana. Next base: position 463,572 of record NW_016908641.1, on the reverse strand, counting down.
ATTAATAACAGTATCATAAATACTGCATATACCGTTAAATTATTTTATAATTTTGCTCGTATAATTTTAAGATTTCCTTCTTGTTATGTACCCCATTTATCGCTATTTAAAAACACCGCATGTAAACGTTCGAGTACTTTCATGTAGAAGTGTATGTATTACGGATATTGTTGATTTTTGTAGCAACGATAACGAGGTTTACACGCACTTTTGCGAACGGATAAGACCTAATGGATTAATCGAATCGACCGCTAAATTATCCTGTTAGCTTTCGAGAGACTGCGAGGCGAGTAATCACGCTGTTATTATAAAAGCAGCGGCTGAAAAAAGTGAATAAATTGCCATAAGGTATCGTGTTGCATTTATACTACGCTTCAATGGGAGTCAAAGAAGATTCAAAGAAGACTAATCGCTACCTCGACCTTCGAGGTAAAAGTATCTATTTAAAAGCACTTATAAATTGCCGTGAGAGTTCGCGTTGCATTTATGCCACGTCGATTCCATCGATCCAGCCGAGCATGTTGAGCATGACAACGACTGAACTTGATCAAAATCTTGGATCCAATTTGTCTTCCGCGTGAATGTTCGGGAAACTTCAACGAGAGTAATTGCTTTTTCGATTCTATAAATAAGGATGCGCGTTCGGATTATCGTGTAATAAGCGTCACGAAGCTCCTATCAGTTCGGATACTGATATTAAACGATTATTGATACAAATATAATCTTTAATCGAATTTTATACTTCGATACTCAATTACCCTAATCTGACATTAAAAAAAGAAATCGAAGAAAGCGAGAAATATTAATACCTTTTCCCTGGAGAAAAATAGGAATTCGAAACAGCGAGTAACAAACTAACAGGCCAGATAATATTTTCTTAATATTACACGCCACGTTACGTTATTTCAAATTTAATACAACACTTAATACCGATCTTTGGAATTTTATTGGACGCAGATCGCCTCTGGAGTAGCGAAAAATGGCAAAATTCTAAGGAAAATCATTGCGAGCCGGCATTTACCCCGCACTTCTCCCAAGAATCCTACTTCGACCCATACTTGGCCGAAATCGGCAACTTCCGTCCTCCGTTGGAAGCGATGCGATCGGCGTGCACAACTACTGTCGTTCACACATTCTAATGCCGCGGCTGGAAAGAAGGTCTGGCGAAAGAGAAAAACAGGCTGCGAGCAATCGCCACGAGGCACATGCTCATCCCATCGACCAAACGCTCTGGTCCCATTTCCTGCTGCTCGCTCGTCCCCGTGCGCGTGTATACGCGGGCCGCGCAAGAACAAGACGAAACAACACGAGCAGCGAGCGTGTACCACGGTCGGACAAGGAAAAGCAAGCGGCCAGAAGAAGAAGAGGCTGGCGCATCACGCCTTTATTCCGACCGCGCATCGATTCGATCGATCCATCAGTGGGTCGTATCGTGCGTAATAACGAGACGAGATACCGGCGGAGGACGCGTGTACGCGCGAGTACGCGCGAGTGCGCGCAACGACGGCCGCGCTGCGCGCGCGAGCGTCGCGTGTGCCACGGTTCATTGACCAGAGAGGCGTCCGGCGTTCGCCAGCTACGGCCAGGTCCCTCTTCTTCTCCCTGTCCTGAGCTCTCGGCTCGCCTCCAATCCCGGCTCTTCCTTCCTCCACGGCCACCGTGCTTTTTTCCCTTTGTTGCGCGCGCACCGTGCGCTCTACACTCTCTGCAAGCACGGCCCTGTAAGACGAGCGTGTGCGGTTTGCCCGCCGCACGGCGGAATAAACCACAATGTAGCGGGCCAGGGGCGGACAAGGCGCGAACCGATCGCTCCGCCGTGCTGACATTCTTCTAATTTTACCCTGCTCCCTTTTGTGCTCCTCTTTCACCGCGAACGCACCAAGCGCCACATGCTGCTCAAACGAACCGGTTACCGGCTTCGCCCGGCTATTTACCCTGGAAATTTTAACGGGAGATCGGCTACGCGATAACCGGATCCTCAGCCTTTCGAGTCTTTTGTCTCTCACGGTAGGCCTCGCTTCGGCTGCAGATCGCCGCGGATCCCGGCTCAGCTTTGCGTTCGTTGATCCGCCAGTCAGACGGATTTCAGCCTCGCTTTTTCACCATTCGCTCATTCGGCAATCGGTAATGAACCACGAGGTGCCGTGTGGTCGGTGAGCGGGGTTCACAGCTCAAGTTGCACGTTCGAGATCTAGGGTCCGCGGGTCGCCATAGAGGCTGTGCGCTTCTGGCTTTGGGAAAGTATCTCGTGGGAATAAGCCGATTGTACCGAGACGTTCCCGGTATCCGTGTTACCGATCGTCCAATTGAATTATAATCGACCAGCGGGAAATATGGCATTACGAAATATCGCGGTATGTATCGCGTGTCTGCCTTATTTCGGTTGCACGTACCTCGGCTGATCTTTGCGACGCGTGGCTTGGGCCAGGAAGGAATAAAAATCGAACTGGATCGGTTGCTCGGAGGACGCGGCAGGTGAGCTGGCAGTGACTACGAGAGGAGAATTTATAGGAACAAATGAGTAGGTTGCAGGCTTAATTGATCGTAAGAATAGGCAGCTAACGGACGCTGTCCGATAAGAATCTGACATCTATAAACAGTCACCTGGAAATCCCGTGTTTCGTAACCAGAACCAAGCTCCGCGGAACTGTTGATTTATGGACAAACGCATCCATGCAGATACCAAGCCGAGTTTGTTTACGAACGACTATGCGATCGGATAAATGTCCGAGGAAATTAACGAGACACGGGAAACGATTATCCGCGAATATATCCACCGAACTGATTACCGAAGGACAATCGATCGAAATTGAATTTTATCGTCGGCAAGTTTCAATCTCAATCGCAATTTAGCAGATGCAAGAAAGATTTCCAGAGATGGAGCAGGGGACGATCGAATTTTGTAGTCGATAAGTTTCCCCGTGACCAATTTCCAAGGAATAAACGAGCCAGATAAATATCGCATTTCCAAAATACTCGCATCACCAAACAACTATCTAATCTTGTCAATGATTTTCGAAATTGCAAATTACCAACGGGCAAAGAATGTGAAAGAAAAACGAATAAAGATTACAAATTATACAAATTGTGCAAATTAATAGCTACCCAAGTTCGCAAGAACGAGCAAAATGAATTATATTCCACGTTCGTCTAAATGATTCCGATATTCCATTAACTCGAGCTGAAACGAGACGTCGCGAGAAGATGAATATCCAAGTGTTCAAAGAGTTAAGGACAGGACGCCGGCTTAAATGCAGCGACTTCAATAAGGTACCACAATGGCGCGGTTTCCGTTCATCAGCGGGGAGACACGGGAACAGGATCTGACGAATGCAAAGGGCAAATTCCATGATGCGTCCCTGACATGTACCACTTGCAAAGCCGATCGGTGGCTTTGCGAAGAGGATCCTTGCTCGGGGCATTGTTGCATGTGCATAATACGCGTCGGCCATTACACCGACTCGCGTCACGGACGCTTCTTTTCTCGCTGGGCCGGATTTTTCAGCGATTATCGGAAAGCCTGAACTGCCCAGCATCGGCGTGCATCGCGTTTACGATTCGTATTTTCGTTTATACGTATTAATATCGCGGAGAGATTGCAACGCCGACGGCTAATATTCGATGGATAATGGCGGCCGAAGGTGAACCTCAGGGGCGAATGTTTCACGGTACACATTATGTCGAGTGTAAAGTTTTAGATGGAGGAAATTATAAACAACGTATTAGTACTCTCGTAGCATAGTAACGCTATAGGTTTAGTATAAACCGTTTTAAGGGAACCTGTATACGATGTTATTTCATACAACGATGGAGTACTATGCCGATATTAAAGCTTCGCGTTATTATACCTACGATAAGTATCGTCTCTTTATTTTATCTCTCCGACCTTGCGAGAAAATTCTCGCGTGACATTTCTCTATTTTTACATCTTTATTTATTTCTTCGTCTTCTTTGAATAACACGAACTCCTCGTTACACGCGGGGAAATAGAAAATAAAACGAAATAGAATAAAATAAAATTTTAAGTACGGGACTTCTCGAACAGGCAATTTTCGTAGTCCTGCGAGTAAAAATGAAATATTTTGGAATATCTAACCCTTTGCGCTCGAGAGGCACCCTTCGGTCGCCATTTGATAAAATTTCGAGGCTCGATATTCGTTAACATATCAAATTTAAAATAATGTAACAGTGCGCGAGGTATCGAAATAAAACAATTCTACGTGTCAATTATTATACGATTTCTCATTTACTGCTCGGAAAAATATCGTCAGCTTTGTAACAGAAAATCCTTGAACTCCTATTTTTCATTAGCCAAAAAATCGTCGAGTGCAAAGGGTTAAAGGAGAAAAAGGGAGGGAAATAATTGGTGAAGCAGAGAATATGGTTTTCCAAGTTAGCGATAAAATAGCGACATAACCTAGAAAAACGAGCAACGGGCATTTTTTCCGCGGCGATAACATTGTTATCGGGTTTATAAAGCATGGCGTGAAAATATAACGTGGTTCACGGATGGAAATAAAAGAATCGAAGGGAGAAGAAAAAATGGAGAACGCGAGGTGGCTGAATCCGGTAGGTGCGATATCTGATCGGTAGCGAGATTTAAAACGCACACACTGTGTTTTCGCAACCGCAACTCGTTCGCGGTTTTACAGCCGTCAGGGGAATTCAGATTGTTCCCACCGTGGATGTTTATTCGTCGTTTGGTTCCCCTTCAATGATTCAAGAACAACGCCACCGCCGTTTGGCCAAGCTTTATTACAAGACGCTTCGCCTCTGTTTGTTCGGGTTAAACGGAAACAATGGCGACCATTGCGTCAATGGAACGAACGTGGCAGCGGTTATTTCGTGTCAATTTCCGCCATGCTCAATGGGTATTTAATTAATTGGGTAGTTATTTAAATAATTTATATCGCGGCTGGAAAGGTGTAGAAAGATGATCGATGAAAGCGAGATAATATCGATGTAATTCAATTATGGTCGTAAAAGCTGCGTTTGTTCCACTTGCTATATTTTTCTATTCGTAGAATTTTGGAAACATCGATATTTTCCCACTTCTTCCAGTATCTTATATTTTTCACATATTGGGGAGCAAAATTGAATAAATAAGAAATAAAATAAGATATCTACCATGCTAGTCTTCTATATATATATATAATATCGATGAAAAATATTTGTTAAATATCCCGTATTTTCCTTCATATTATAGAAGAAATAGAATTCTGCGGAATAAAATTGACTAAAATATAAAATTAGGATATTTGCTAAATATCCCATATTTTCCTTAATATTTTAGACGCAATGTCAAAATACCGCGGAATGGAATCGAATGAAATATAAAGCCAGTACTACTCCATGATACGAATAAAAAATATTTGTTAAATATCCCATACTTTTTCCTACATGGGATATCAGAATTTTGCGGAATAAAATTGACTAAAATATAAAATTAGGGTATTTGCTAAATATCCCATATTTTCCTTAATATTTTCGATGCAATTTCAGAATACCGCGGAATGGAATCGAATGAAATATAAAGCCAGTACTACTCCATGATACGAATAAAAAATATCTGTTAAATATCCCATACTTTTTCCTACATGGGATATCAGAATTTTGCGGAATAAAATTGGATAAAATAGAAATATTTCCAGTTCCAGCACCTTTCGAATTGCATGTACTCACGGCGATCTAATCCTTTCTTGAGAAATCCTTTGAATTTCCCGACAGAAGAATTTCATTTATAAAACCGACGATCGTCGAACGAAATCGATTCCCTTTTATTTCCATTTGCTTCCGAAGGACATCCGAGTCCGCTTCTTTACGAAGCCAGCTGCGTCGAATCACCGTAAGATTGATCATCGCTGTCCGTCCTGGCACGCTGAAAATTACGGAAACCGATTCCGGTTTCTAAGCGCGTTCTCGCGTCTTCTGGGCAAAACTCGCGAAAAACCGAGCGCGCTGTTCCCCTACAGAGATCATTCCTGTGCTCCGCCATCTTTTTTCCCCGTTAACCTTCTTTCGCCTTTTTCTTTCTCCTTTTCGTTTGTCCGTTGTTGCAAAAGGATACAGCTGGCAAAACACTAAGTACAAAATTACCGAGATTTACCCTCCCTGTGCTTCACCCTTTTTATTTTCTAATTGATAGTTGCGTCGTTGCCCGATGTTACGTTATTTATCATATAAATGGCGACGGGTGGGTAGAAAATGTCGTGGACTTCAAACAGGAAGAGAATTCAGAAAGTAGCAGACCTGCTACTTCTCTGCACTGAAACATCTGCGATGGAAATCAAAAGGATTTTAGGGGATGATGATTTACGAAGACGTTGGAGGAAAATGCTTGGTAAAATAATTACGAGAATATAATTAACAACGTATCTTGGTAATAATAATGCACGACCTCTCGTTTAGAAAGTGACATGACTCGGGAAACTCGGCATTTCATTACGTACGTTGTATAATTCTGGATTTTAACCAAATACTAAGAACGTGTATGCCGAATTTCCTTAGCAGTTGAGGCAGGTCTAGCTCCTCGACTGAGAATGTAAAATGGAAAGAATCGGGCATGCTTTTACCATAGAAAGCGAAGAAAGGATTTCGCAAGCTCGATATTCTTTTTTAATATATTACCGAACAAGACTACCACCAGTCAGAGAGATTCTCACACGAAACCACGCGTCTATTTATTTTGCCTCAGTCTACGAGAACCAGTAGCCGTCATAGTTGCTATCAGACTCGCAGCCAAGCTTCGGATCACAGCGCAGGTGACGCAGGTACATCGTCGTGGCGAAAAATAAGCAATAAAATATTCAATCACTGGCACCGCGACAACGGGCAACCTATGTCCGTCTACCACCACCCGCTATTAAAAGCAAGCAAACTGCCCCCGCGTACCTGCATCAACGACTTCTATCTCTGGGGCGCTGTCTGGCTCCCCTCGACGCTCGAATCTCGAAGCGTAACGAAGCACGGCGCGCATTATCATTCCAAGCGACATGCGTTTCGAAACGGGGAAGAAAGAGCGTGTTCCGTGGAATTCTTCGACGGTAAGAAATAAGATGGGGAGAGGGGGGGGGGGGGCTAAGAAAAAGGAGGAAAGAAGAACAAAGAAGGGAGAAAAATAGAGAAAGAATGGGATGGAGGGAAAAGAAGGAGAGGAGAAAAATGTGCGACAGTCTTGTTCCCTATCTGTACATGGTCGCTTTGTACCAGCTCGAGGGAGACGTGAACGCGAGTAAGGACAAATGCGCGCACGCCCACGAAGCGGCAGCCTCGCGGTTCTAAATCACCGGTAAAAGCTGGCATTGTTAACTTCTGACGTTTCCACCGGTCGCAATGCATCAGCTGGCAGAAGATATCCGTTTACGCGAAACGGACCAACGCTGTTTTCTGGCGTTTAGTCCTGAGTAATGCCCGGTTCGGGGAGGGACCGCGACAGCTGGTCGAATCGACGCGAGGCGTTCGATGTAGACGTCCTAAGAAGAGAGTTATACTCGGGAATGATTATCGGGAAACGAGTTTCGTTGAGTATTTGTCTCGTGGTTTTTCCACCGCGAGCAGAGAATCGATGATGCGGAGGGAGTTCACGTGAATATGGACGGCAGGGGGATGATTGGGTGCGTGGAAGCTGAGAAAAGGTGGTCCAGAGTGCACACGTTGGAGGAGGTCGCGAAGATTGTGGGGATTCGTGGAGACCTAGCAAATAAATTAGAAAAATTGGGAAATAGTGAAATATATTCTTATATTATTATAACGAACAGATTTTTCTTTTATTATATTCTTTCTTTACTGTATTATTATTCGCGTTTTGTTTGTTAATTGAACGGACGAAGTTTAGCGAGATTTTAAAAATTTGTACAGATATCGGAAGTGAATTTGAGAATTGGAAAAATAGCAAGATCGTGCTACTTCTTATGCAATTATATCGAAGACCATGTTTTCTTTTACTATATCTATTTTACTATATTATTATTTGCACTCTGCTTGTCGAATGGAAGGACGAGACATAGCGAGAAGATTACGAAAATTCGTGGAGGCCTAGAAAATGAATTCAAAAATTCGAAGAATAGCTAAATCGTACTATTTTTACGTAATTATATCGAAGACTATATTTTCTTTTATTATATTATTATTTGCGCCCTGCTTGCCGAATGGAAGCACGAGACATAGCGAGAAGATTACGAAAATTCGTGGAGGCCTAGAAAATGAATTTAAAAATTCGAAAAATAGCTAAATCGTACTATTTTTACGCAAGTATATCGAAGACTATATTTTCTTTTATTATATTATTATTTGCGCCCTGCTTGCCGAATGGAAGCACGAGACATAGCGAGAAGATTACGAAAATTCGTGGAGGCCTAGAAAATGAATTCAAAAATTCGAAGAATAGCTAAATCGTACTATTTTTACGCAATGCTACCGAAAATAATTTTCTATCACGTTCTTCTGTCGTACAATATTATTACTCACGCATGATTCGTCGAGTGGAAGAACGGGATCCAAGCCGATAGAAATTGATAAGTCACGTCAAGACAGTTTCTACTTTATGCATAAGACAATACTCTCCTCGGGCTTCACGAGCAACTTCGTAGAAGATGAAATCACGGTGATCGTTTAGAACAACGCTCGCTTCGAATAACACCCATCGCTCACTGAAATGAAACTCCCGTTCTATAACAAGATCATTAATCATCGCCTATCGTCAAACAGATACACGAGTAGAGGCAGTGAAACGAATTTCTGTGCTCGCGGTATTCCTTCTGTTAATGCGTGGCACAGAAATTCTAAACATCCAATCATATTTCACCATCGACACACTCCGGGAACCTTATTAATTACAATTAAAACACCGATTCTCATCGACGTCACCTACTCTTCACAGACAACAGAAAATTCACCCGGATATCCACTCGCTCGTTCCTTCACTACCTGTGACATCGTCACCCGAAAGCCTCGCCATTATCCGCACTCGCGTCGCCTGAACCTGGCTAGGGTAAGCGTGTAATTTATGTAACTTATTATTCAAGGTCCACGGTACCGAGTTGTCGATCGTCGCGGGGCTATCTATCAGTCCCGAGTCATTAGAGGAGTCGCGGCGGCCGCGATGGCCTCTCCTCTGCAAGGGATCATTACGTTCTCGCATCGCTGCCTCCTTCTACCCTTTTCTCTTGCTTGCATAAACCAAGCCAGACGGAAGGAGCAAGATAGGCCAGATCGGCAAGAAAAACGCGCCACCACACGAGCCACTATCGACAAAGGAAACCTCCAACTGGTGAAATAAAACCAACACCCTCGGTCGCATAATCACGTCAAGGTCGAGCCGGGTTTATTGGATTCTAAGTCGCTCACCTCGCTGCTACTCAGGTGTACTGTAACATTACAGCGTAATTCTGCTCAGCCATTTCGCCATAATCGACCTTTCATTTATTTTACCTATTTCACGTTATTCGTATTATTTATTTTTTTCCTTCCAATAACCCCTATCGTGCGAGTGTAATTATACTTGACACGTTTTAACGTGCAGGAAATTCGAAGTTCCTCAAATTTGTACGTAATTTTGTGGCAAATGGAATAAACGTGTAACGATTGACTAAAATGAAATACCTCCGCAATGTGTATAATTTTTCACGATTAGCCAGCGCAGAGGGTTAATTATTCGCTTACCATTTATTTTAATCACGGTCGGAAAATTCCCGTCACAACCTCGCGTGAATCTGTGCTGAAGCCTCAAAGGGATTATTGATCGCATGCGCGTAATAGCGAACCTTGCGACATTCTTTTGTATTTTTTTCCAACCTGCTGCATCGCAATTAGATTCATTCATTCACGTCGGGACAATAATCGCAGGAATACCGGTTCCCTCGCTGCGTGTCGATAGATAGACATCTTGATAAGCCATTGTCCCGGATTTTTTCCTTCCCATTGTACGCAAATTAGCCCCGCGTTACGCCATGACGAGGTCAGGCACGGCTAATTCGCACTTCTGAGCCCAAGTTCTCTAATTGACCGATTCACCACGATTTTCGAGTCGTTATCGATTAACTGCCACCTCGGTATTCCATATATATGAACGTAATGAAATGATGAGAACGTACAGAATACGGAATAAATGATCGAAAATACGAAATTTCTCGAGAACGATGAAAGTAGTGCAATTTTTTGCGAGATACCGAGAGCTAATAACGATTCGTCGAACGACGACTTTCAAACGGGCTCCCGATCTGTTTTCCATTTATTTAAACTACTTCCTTGCAGGAAAAATCGCAAACTTTCTCCTTCCGCAAAATCACCGTTATTAATTATCACAGAGCGCCGATGCTGCGACTTTCTCTGCTAGTCCCACGATTCAATCGTCGTTAATTATCCGAAACGTTAAATTGTATAATCCGCGTGTTCCTTTAACCGTGCAGCTTCCCCCTAATTACCCTAAACGTTTTTCAACCTGTCGATCAGATTTGCTGCCGGGTACATCTGAAAATTTGATTCCCGCCAGCTTTCTCCTTTCCCACGAGTGGAAAATTAAGTTTGGTGATTATTAACGCTAATGACTTCGCGATACGTGCCTAAATGTAGTATACATAGATAATATTAATTAAGGGGACGCGACGAAGATGAATCGTGTGCGTAAAATAAAGATAAAGCGTGCTTAATGATAATTACTCGATCTAATGAAAATTATGTAATTACAAGAGGATACAGGATGCGTGTATTACAGCTCTATCTCGAGAAAAGTGAATATGCTATTTTTCCCGGGAACCGCTACGCGGTTTTAATAATTATAAAGTAATTCCGACCGACGCTTTGATAATTCCAGTGCAAATATTAATTTCCACGATTTAATCGTTAATAATTTCACGAGATTAATCATCGCACGTACCAACTATTTTTTAACGCGAGGAGGAAATGACTAAACATTTCCATCCACCTGTATTTATCCGTAGTTTAACATTTAAACACCGAAACTACCGGCACGGAGTGTTCAACTAAATATCTTATACACACGTGGAAATAATTAAACTGGCACGACGAAGATAAATAGCCGTATACTTGGCGAGATTACTACAAATTTAATTTCGAAATATATAGAAGACGAATAGCTGTGTATAATATCGTTTCTAACCAAATGAAAGTTAACATTAATTTCACCGGTAGCACCTGCGCGTCTTCGGCAACTGGATACCTGAAACCTGGAAATATCTGAAATCCCTGAATATGTGTGCAATTCGATATATAACGTATATGTATTCATTTTATTTATTAATATATACTAGCACGAACTTTCCGTATACAAAATTTCCAAATTATACAAAACTTGTACAACATTTATACGAAAGAAAATTATACAAGAACTTTCTAATATAGAGAAATGAAATTACAGTATATATGCCAAGAACTAAGCTACGAATCGGGCAATGTAATAAATTTGATATACCTTATCCTAATTTATCACATTGATATTATTCATCATGCCTGCACATTATGTCGTACATAACGATCTATTACTCATTTGGTTCATAGAATATAAGTATAATTACGCATATATTACATACATAATACATAATATTGCAATATTCGCATATACCAATGATATTACCACATATATTACACGTATAATATGTAATATATAACAAATACCATTGCAATATTCGAATATATCTAAAAGATAAAATACCTAAAATATACCTAAACCTAAAGGTACTTTAGGTATTTACTTAAAAGGTAAAATACCTAAAATATTCCTAAACCTAAAGGTACCTTAGATATTTACCTAGAAGTTGAAATACCTGAAAGATTAAATATACTTTCGAAATATCTAAAATATTATCTGATCCTACACCTCAAACGTTAACAAGTATTATCTAAACGTCGTTAACACTAGGTTTTCGGACGCTATCTGTATTTTTAAGGACACCTGTCAACTTGACAGGTAAAGGAAACCACGTGCCTTTCTTTTTAACGATTAGTTTAATTTAAAAACAATTATATATTATATTGTAGGATAGTGAAACTGGTCTCGAGACACCGAAAATTCACGAAAGAACAAGAACACGATAACGCAAACTCAAAACTCGTAAACCGATTTAACTTAGGGAAAGGACACCAAGATAACGAAAACGCGCAAAGACGCGCTCTTTTAAAATTCTCTTTCCAAACACCAAGCGACTCACGCTTGTGCCGGTCACAACCGATTTCCAAGGACTCTGTTTTGGTTGTCAAGGACCACGCTTTTATGCTTTCTTTAACCTACGCTTCACCTCCTCGTAGAGGAGTCGCGCAACTTAATTTTGTTATATAGAATAACTGTTCGATTTGCTTCTAGAAGATATCGATCGGTTTACAATTTGTTTTTCTTAGCAATAGCCGATTCGCCATTTCTTTTGGTATCCTACAATATTAAGAGTCCTAATATAAGTTAACTAAATCTATTATCATCGTAGAATTGGAGCAACCCTTCCGTGAAATCGGCGGGTTCCGTAAATCTAGCGTTAAACTCGAACGCAACCCTTTCCAGGCATTATCGGGTATAAAAGGCCAGCACTTCCAATCGTCAAACGCTATCGCCCGTAGGACAATGACGGAAGTTTCACCGACCCCTGTTTCTTCGCCTGTCACGTCCACAGCCTCAGCTCCGGAGCACCGCGGTCCCCCGTGGTCCCCTGTGTGGCTTACCCCTGTCGCCGCGTTAAACGGTTGAAATACGTGTTGCGGCCGCGACGCTAATTAAACTATAAATTCTGATCCGGAAACGGCGCCGTTCGACTACGCGGCTTAACGATTTCGCGAGAAAGCTCCTAACGAGGTGAAAAGAAAAGTAACACGAGAGCCGCACGGCCGGCGATATCTCGCGAGACGAGAGGCGGAGGACGACAACGGACACGCAGTATATATCAAACACCGAGGCCTTAATCGGCATCCAGATCTGTTCGCGGAAGCCCGACTTAGCCGCGACACGTTCACCGTGTCTCAGGTGTAACGATCGCGTGGATAGACGGACTCATCGAACCCCCATCGATCGCGGAATTTCACGCTTCGGTCGGAATATGTCACAGATTGCTCGGACCACACGCTTTTCTTTTGCGGAAATTCCGCATCTTTCGGGAGGCCAGAAATTTTCAAGCGTTCGCGAGTTTGCGTGTTAATTTTTGATAACGAGCAAATAATTATTTGCAGGTAGGAATTCTCGAGTGCTCGCAAGTGTCTAAATTTGACAAAGAAGCAAAGGAAGAATTCTAAATTATTTGCATGATACGCTATTTTTATAGAAATTCGGGATCTTATGCCGAATCGATGATAACCGGGGCCAAAAATTTTCGAGCGTTCACGAGTGTCCGGGTTAATTTTTGATAACGAGCAAATAATAATTTGCAGGTAGGAATTCTCGAGTGCTCGCAAGTCTCTAAATTTGACAAAGAAGCAAAGGAAGAATTCTAAATCATTCGCATGAGACGCTATTTTTATAGAAATTCGGGATCTTATGCCGAATCGATGATAACCGGGGCCAAAAATTTTCGAGCGTTCACGAGTGTCCGGGTTAATTTTTGATAACGAGCAAATAATAATTTGCAGGTAGGAATTCTCGAGTGCTCGCAAGTTTCTAAATTTGACAAAGAAACAAGGGAGAATAATCTAAATTGTTTGGTCGACATGGTTGTTTTAAGGAAATTCCGGATTTTTGACTAAATTAATGGTAACCGAGGCTAGAAATTTTCAAGCGTTCGCACGTCTGAAGATTAATTTGACACCGAGCAAATATGTATTACGGGTATATTCCAACAGGTGATGACTGAATTCTAGTGGAAATTGTCAAACAACGGAGGTGTGACAAATTTTCCACGACCTCCAACGATCTGCTAGAAACAATCACGCGTCACTATCTCTATTGCGATAAAATTTATTTCTTCGTGGAAAAGAATAAAGAATATAATTACCCATTATTTTATACTTAAAATCGATCTCAGCATGAAGAAAAGATCCGTGTTTCCTTCGATTTCCAAGGATCACTCGAAACAACGACCGGCCATTACCTGCTGCTCGAAAGTGGTGTTCGGTGCACGTTGAATTCGCGGTATGTAGATGTCCCTTTCTCTCAGGAAGATACATTGCACAGGCGAGGCATCCGCTCGCGCGTTTCCCTCCCCTTCGCGGAGAGCGTGGGCACGGAAATCGGTGTTGGCCGGCGAAAAGAATACGGAATACCGTGGAGAATTCGCCGGTATTATTCACAGGAGCCGAGGGAAAAATGCCCCGCATTAATCGTGGCCGGCAAGAAGCACCGGATCACCTGCTCGGTATGGCCGGTACACGCTATATTTCCATATACGCGCACAGCGGGCCAGATGCAGCTGCCGCGATGCGGTTGCACAGATGAGATCAACCGGCGATCGAGCCACATCCTTGCATCCTTTTTTCGTTATGGATCGCGACGTTTTTCATCCGAGCTTTCGTCCAACGGGTTTACCCGATTCTATCAATTGTTTTTCCGCGGAATAATTGGATTTTCGAGGCCGCCATCTCGCGGATAATTGACGAACGTCGAACCAAGAAATGGAATTGACAGATTATAGGAATTTCTTGTGTCCTCTCGACGTGGTATACGATTTTGCAAGACGAGTTTCGAGCAGACCATTTCGTACGTTTCGTTAAATCATTTTGGATCTCGGGATAGGAGGAATCCGAGTTTGAGGTTAGGTTGGAAGCACGTTAATGGTTGGGGAATAAGGGATCGGTAAATTTTCAGGTAGCGAAAGTTGTTACGTTATTATCGAGGAAGATATCTTCTTGAAGGAAACGGTTTACCGTGTAAACAGGACGCGAGGCACTCGGTTAGCACCCCGAGACCTGCAGGTTCAAGGTCAAGTGCATTCCTTACTTATTTTACCGCTCTTTTTATCCCGAGCTCTATGCCCAACGGAAGGCTAACAGGAGGCTTGTTCGACCTCCACACGCTGTACCCCTATTCATCTCGATGATTCTTTCCCGTAGTCGCTAATTCGACGATTGCGAATCCTTCGTTGGGTATGGTTATCCAATTTCCCGTTACGGTAAACGTTCTAATTAACGCGATTCGATCTTCCAACGATCAGGTGTCGATTCGACCACTTTCGATTCCATTTCCAATTCATCTCCGGGGCCCGACACCTTCGATCCGAAGCATCCCGAGTCCTTCGACGTCGCGGATTAATCGTTTCCTACACTCCCAGACAGATTGCCAAAGTTAAACACGCGAACTCCCGGCTCGCAGCCTGTACCGTCATTCGCAAACATCGAACAACCGCAAACACCGGCCAACTTATCGCACTAGCTGTGCAATTCCTTGGCTAAAAATGGCGCCGACTGGGCACGCACGGTACCAACCGCGTTGGCTGAGCATATGGAACGCTAACGGTGCTAGCCATGGTGATTTTCAGCTCATTTCACCGTGCGCACGTCGAACACGCCGAGATCGATCCATCCCGGCCAAGCGCAAGGTAAACAGGGAGAAGAGGAAGCTGGAAGGACCGCTCGGATGAAAAATGAACGCGCGAGATCGGGTGGGAGGGAGCATTAAGAGGGTCTTAATCGATTTCGCGTCCACCTCGTCCTCTGTTCCACCCTCCTCGCCCCTGTCCCGCGAGTACAAACGATATAATCGCCCCGCCATGCAAATGCTTCGCCTTCTCTTCCTCCTGCAGCAGCGACTCATTGTCGGTGGACGACGAGAGGCTGCTGGCTGCTGCATCGATTACACAGGATGCGCGGCAACGCAAATGAATTACGAGTCAATTGTGCCAGGTTATCTGGACCCGGCCAGATGCAGGAAGCGAGGGATCGAGAGATCGAGGAGTCCAGCGCTGCCGCTCGTCTCGTACGTTATTGTGCCCTGGTACCCAGCTTGCATGCCGCCGTGGCTTTTCAGCCGCGTGATCGGCCGGCTCGCTGTTTTACGGTTTGATTATGAAACATGAAGTCGACCGGGGACCGTGAACCGTGCGATCGACCCACCGATTCGCCATTACCGATTTTTCCAGCTTTTACCGTCACTCGTAAGGCTTAGGAGACTGCCGGTTGCCAGTCGGGGTTTCGGGAGAAGGCCGATGGACGGTCTAGTTGGGTTAATTGGGGAATCTCTGTTGGAGGTCAGGAAGATCGTTGCAGGTGACTTGGGTACGAGGGATGCTTGGATTATAGCGTTTCCATGTTTCGCATCCGCTTAGGCAGCCCGTGAACTTAACATCGATCTGCTTGACGAAAGACGTCATCGCGAAAGATGGGATTATTCTTGGCATCATCATCGAATTATCGTTAAGAAAATAATACAGCAACCTGATTCGAATGATGTCAGTCATTCTAAGATTGAAATCTCTAACATCAAACCGTTCGTGAAGACTATATTCTTAGACATCTTGTAGGCTATCGTTACGGTTCTTCGTACAGCAGCATGTCAATCACTCTGGAATCGTCTATCCGATACCGATCTGACGAATATCCTCACGGTTACGTCACTGTTACTGTTACATCGTGTCAACTGCGATTGAATCGATTATCCAGGATGAATCCGACTGTTATCTTTATTACTGCCATTACGAGGTAACAAATTTCGTCAATTGTCACGCAGAAATCGCTATACGAAGATTATCCTTGTGGATCTACGCGAAACGCAATTGACAGTTGACATGGAATCGGTTACCCGTAATAATACTAATTCACCGAAGATCCCTGTTAAATCAATCAACTAGCACCCCACCCAGAAGAAACATTAGGCGTCTGTCCAAGAAAAATCACCTCGCTGATCCTCGGATCCGAGAATCAGAATTCCAGCCAGGGAACGGTGCTGGTTAGATACGAGCGCTTTGAAACGGAGAATCGGTTACACGTTCCCTTCACTTCCTCCCTTAACCAACACCTGTGGACCGTGCAACGGACCGACCGTGCTGGAAAAACGCGGCGGCTAGTTATAAATTTCATGCTCGATTTTCCGGCTTCGATTCCACGACCGACGCGGTTCTGGTTGCGTGCGCGACACGTGTATTTTCCGCGGCGCGGCCATTTTATTCGGGACCACGAGCCATGGCCGCGTTTCACGCAACCACGATCGGGGACCAGGTACACACAGTCGCACGTGGAAGGTTCTAACGCGCCGGTAAGAAATGTAAATTTGTCCCGGGCGAGCTATCTCTGCCCCGTGGCCAGCGTGAGTTAAAGGCAACCGATTGCCGTGGGCGCAACAATTTACTGCGGCAATTATCGCGAGTTATCGGGAATTGTACAAGAAACGTTTGCATGCCACGTTTGTACGCGGGAATTGACCATCTGCTGTTGCCATCAACACCGAGCATCCGGTTCGTTACACTTCTCGTCCGAACCGCTTACACGATTTCGATTCAGCGGAATCGGAATCAATGTCGTTTCGCTCGCTTCCTTCTTCGCTGTTAATGGCGAGGATGCTTCGTTGGCTTTATCACCAACACGCTGCACGAGCTCAGCGAGGAATAGAAATGGCGTCTTTGCGCGACGAGCCGGGCGTCCATCATTTCTGACCGTCGCTTCCGGATTAGATAAAAATACATACGCGGTGTCCGATAAGTGGCGGAAAATCGGGCAGAAGATGAATCTGCGTGTAAAAATGCGCGAGAAAGAAGCAATACAGGTAGGCCTCCTATAACACGGTAGATAGGTTCCCAGAAAATGCCGTGTCGTGTGAAACCGTGTTTGTACGAGACCCGGACGCAGTACAAAAAGGGGGGTTACGTTCCGAAAATTTACTAAAAACAAATTTTTTTTTAATTCTACATAAACAACTTCATTTTTATTAAAAATATAAATGTATGTACAACACAAAAGAAAAAAAAAAGACAAAAATATTATTGTAATTTAACGCAACTTTAATTTAATAAATTTCTTCGTCGTCACTGCTCATGTAGAAGTACAGTGTTGTACAAAGGTTTTGCAATTTTCTTATTGCGTTAGAGCGAAATCGTGTTGTAGAAGGGTTCCCGCAATTTATGAATCGTGTTATAGTGAAACCGTGTTGTAGGGAGCTACCTGTACAATGTTTTCGTCCGAAGCGCCGTTTTTGGGCGAATGCGCGTTGAAGATTCGCAGGGCACGCGCTCTCTTGGTCACGCCCCTTCGAATTTTACAGTTGCGAATATTTTTAGCGTTCCTACGAATGCTGCAAATAGATCATACGATGGAATAACGCAACGAGACTATGCTACTACCGATCCAAGAAGAAAGAAGAAATTCGCCAAGCTGAAATTGGTTCAACCTGTGTACACCCCACGAATTTTCAAATTCCATTATCTCCGAAACGAAGCTTTAGAATAAAAAATTTTATTCTTCCTTTTCGACTTATTTTTAAATGCCGAGTTTAGACTAGTTAATAATAGTATTTACGATACTTATATTGGCAAGTAACCGAGCGCGAGTTAGATTTTACTAAAATGGCGGATGCTTGACGCGGATGACCCCGCGTGGTCAGGGAATTCAATTTGCGTAATATGGAGGTGGCGGGACTCGAGTGGGAGCACTGGAAAGACAGAAAATCCGAATCGAAATGTCTCTAGGTCGGAGAATCCTAACTTCCATGGACTCGAGGGATCTCAGCTTCCATAA
Organism: Eufriesea mexicana; assembly: GCF_001483705.2. Classification (NCBI taxonomy): domain Eukaryota; kingdom Metazoa; phylum Arthropoda; class Insecta; order Hymenoptera; family Apidae; genus Eufriesea; species Eufriesea mexicana. The sequence goes on along the minus strand of NW_016908641.1, from coordinate 444,981 downwards.
TTCATGTATTAAGCGACCCCGATTCTCGTGGTTCCAGGTTCCACGACCCCGGATATTCGAGTAGTGCAACTCGGAGCACTGGAAAATCGGAATGTGAGTCACATTCCATCCAGACTAGGTTGTTTTGTCTTCAACCTCCGTGATGATAAAATCCTTCCTTGTTAATGCAGGAGTAAATAGCATTATCTATAATTAACTAGGGAAGAGTAGAAATAAGGCTAGGAAAGAGTAGAAATTCAAAGATTCTCTACTAAAAATACTGACGATACTTTTTTTTAGCAGTAAATAAAGAATTATATAATAACAGAACTGTAGAATTATTTGATTTCGATACCTCGCACACTGTTACATTACATTAAATTTGATATATTAATTGTTAATCCGCGAAAGGTCGTATTCGGTACTCCGGTGTCATCCCTTTGTTTAGGACTGTAAATCTAAAAGTGAAACCTGTGACATTTTCCAAGTACCAGTGTTGCGGCCCTAGGACCACAATGTCCCAGGTCGAGTTGAGAACTGTTTTATAGTCATTGTCAGCGTCCCTTGACTTTTCTACACTCATTGTCACCTAAGTCACCACTTGGGTGAACCGTAACAAGCAACTATATATCACCCTTAAGACGACAGACACGGGGACCAAGATTGTTTAAACAACCACCAGCACCGAAAGACGCTGGAGCTAGGATACACTCCCAATAGTATACGCAACCAATCAGCAGAGAGACGAAAATTATATAACCACCGACAGAGCAGTCACGAATATAGATCAGGAGAGTTATCCGAGAGTTCTATTAAAATATAGTCCACTTAACACTTCGAAGCTAGACACAACCTTCCTCAATGAACCGTCCGTCACTAATCGTCGCCAACTAAGATCGACCTAGTGACGATATATATTAATATCGATTTTCCAAATTTTATGAAATGGTGACTGAAGCTCGCCTCTCTAGTGCAAAGGGTTAAAATAGGACACGCAAAACTCGCACACCAGCATCTAGCGAATAGAGAAGATCCTCCTACATGCGACCTCTGTCAAACCACACTGATCGTTGACCACATCATTTTCCACTACTAAATATAAATACTCAATATCTCCTTAAATATTTTGATAGTATAATAGAAAACAAAGACAGCTTTTCTCTTGAAAAATTGTAAAGATTCAAACACTGGTAGTCCCACTAAAAAAATTTTCTTTCAGCCCAAATTACCAGGAATCGAATAGCTGAAATGTCCGACACGATAGTAACTGGAAGAGTTAATACGATGGACTATTCACCGGATAATGTTCATCCACATTATTCATAACGAATAAACACGAATAAAATGCTATACTGGGCCCACAAACGTCATCGTATGACTTCTACTCACAATTATTGCTGTTCAAATGTCAACGTAGACTCAGTTTCGCTCTTACTGTATATATGCACATATGAAAAACAGGTCTGCACGGTTAATACATTCAGAGCAGAGTGGATTTTTCGTCCGATGAGATAATAAAAAACCATCGATATCGCGTACACACGCGTAGCGACATTGATTACACGCGTGATACGGTTCGCCACACGTGCGACGATGAACGATTACCACTGAAATGTCATTTATCTTGCGCGCGCTATTCAAACGTTGACAACACGAGATCTTCGATCGGTCTCTCAATCATTTCCTATTTTATATCGTCACGTCTCATAAATCTCGCTTTAAAGTACCATTATCCTGCATCACGGTATCTCGACTTTAACATTTTTCCGCGATCAGCGAAACGAAACGTTCGCGTTGATAATTTCATCGAGACAGGGAACGATTTCCCCGTTTACTTCTGTCGTACCCGCAAGGTGCGACGATGAAGCCACCTGGTCCATCTTCGAATTAACGAAGAATTGTAAGAGTATGCGAGCTCCGATTACCGATAAGGTCGCGTGAGTGACGAACACATAGCAGCGATAACCGGAGTATCAAAACGAAAATCAAAACGGGGCGATCCGCTTGATTTTCGCGGCGGATTTACAAACAAGGGCCGCTGTCAAAAGGGCAGTTCGAAGAGAAGAGAGACGAGAGTGGCGTGTGGTAGGAAGAAAAGAAGATCCAATGGAGTAAAGAACAATCAGCCATCGAGTAATAGACTTATTTAACCCCTTCCTGTGTCATTTAGCTCGACGAAATCCGGGTCCAAATGATAGGCGTCAACGTAGGCGCGGTAAACAGACTAGACTGATGCTCGAAAACAGACGCAATACTAACCAAAATGTAAATACGTGTGATATAGTCAGTTTCATATGCGATACTACTGTTGTTAAAGTAAACTCTAATACTTTTTCCTTTCATAAATATTACAAATATATTATATTTTATAACAGATGACAGTCTCAAAACTGTATATAGAAAAATGTTCTGTGCCCGAGCGTGGCTCGTGATATTCATGTTTGGGCCGAAATCCTCATCACGAGTCTGGCTCGTGATATTCACGTTTGGGCCAAAATCCTCATCACGAGTCAGACTCGTCAAAATACGGGAAGGGGTTAAGTAAAGCCACGATGCTGTGGTAATGGTTACATAGATTTTTAAATATATATGCGTTGGGATTAGTGGAACAAGTATGCATGGGATGGAAATATTCAACGAATTCAAGTTATTATGATAAATGAGTATGGGTGTAATGATTGAGGTGCCGTGTGAATTGTGTATGTAATGTAATGTATGAAGGAAGAAAGAAAAAAAAGAGAATGATTTGGCAAACGTCAGTTGCAATTGAGTTTTAATAGCGAGAAGACGTGAGAAGCATGTGATTGTGATATATTAATTATATTTCAACCTAATATTTGTGTTTGATAATCTTTGTAATTAAATAAATAATTGTTCTTATTGTTATTAAATTTCATCCACCACTAACAATTGCGTGGTAAACAGACCAGCCTGATGCTCGAAACAGTCGCAATACTAATTAAAATGTAAATACGTGTGATATAGTCAGTTTCATATGCGATACTACTGTTGTTAAAGTAAACTCTAATCCTTTTTCCTTTTATAAATATCATAAATATATTATATTTTATAACAGATAACAGTCTCAAAACTATATATAGAAAAATGTTCTGTGCCCGAGTGTGGCTCGTGATATTCATGTTTGGGCTGAAATCCTCATCACGAGTCTGGCTCGTGATATTCATGTTTGGGCCGAAATCCTCATCACGAGTCAGACTCGTCAAAATACGGAAAGTGGTTAAGTAGAGCCACGATGCAAATGGGTTATAATTCAGCCCTCTCTTCGTTTCTCCTTGCAGAATCGAACCTCGAAATATTCCAAGTCGTTGGAAACGTTGAAACGCTTTCAAGTGGATTTTACAACTACAAAGCGTATTCGCGCCAGCGAGCGTTCGTCGAAGCGGATTTCTTCGTTTCGCGTAGCTTTTTCGCAGGACGCTCGCAGCTGCGCGATGATTCATTCTACCAGTCCGAGACTACACTTTCTTGCGTGTATTCCTTTGCTCGGCGCAGGCAAGTGGGCGGATGTATCCTCGAATACGTGTAACAGCAAGAAAGCAGCTGCAACGTAATGCAACTATTTTCCATCATTACGGAATCGCGACGCGTACTCCGTGGCCGAGCTGCGTGGCCGTTTTATGCCATTTTTAGAACGCACTGTCTGCCACCACGGCTCGAAAGAGAGAGTACCCCATCCGATCGCTTCTTGTCCTCCGCATCGCACCGCGTGCTCCGAAGCCTGTGCTTCGAGCTTCTTCGCGTACGACGTCTCGTTATTCCAGAATCCTGCCAGGCCTCCGAGGCCACGCGTCCAGCCGTTTCCCCTTTACAGGGTGTTACGTTAAAATTCATTGAAATTTCCCAGATACACTGCGGCGATAAAATATGGAGAACGATGCCGGGCTGATCACTCTTGCTCCTTCTACGGCGGTAATTCTGAAATTCCTTCTACAAATACGCCGTTGCTCTGATTCTATCGCTTTATAGTCTGCTCCCGATGCTTCTCGGATTGGTCTCCGCTTTTTCCTCCCTGGTATCGCGCTGTTCTATCATCTTCGTTACCATTACGCCGGTATTATCGCGTTACAGGGAACGATCTCACGCGCGAACTAGCGGCAAATGGACAGTGATAAAAACGGGGAAAAAGCGAAGATTCGTTGAAAAATCCGCAAGAGTAATTTTCCTGCTTCCCTTACGGGGGCAATTTTTAAATTCCACCGTGCTCACAGGCAGATTGCAATCCCGATTCTATCAGTTTATAGTGTCCTCGCTTTGATAGTTCCGAGATCTATCTTGTACTTAGTTTCTTATGGTTTTCCCATTTTTCTCGATTTTATTATCGTTACGTCGGTATGGTAAAATTATTATGTTAGTTTGCAAATTATTAATATGAAAGTTTTATTATTACGAGATTTGTGAGAATAAGGTACAACAAAGTGATACAATAATTTCGCCAATGCTTACAGTGAAGGAATTGCGAAATTTGATATGCAAATACGCGGGGTAATTCGGAGTTACTTTGTCTCCGTATATTTGTTGTTCCCTTTTTAATCGTTTTGTAATCGTTATATCAGAATCGTAAGATTACAGTGTTACGCAAGAAGATACTACTCGCGAAAGTTAACTGTACACAGAGGTAAAAAGGAAGGAAACGCGACAGTCTATCCCCGGGCTACGAGTTATTCCTCTTTACACGGCGTTGCTTTGAAATTCATTAAAATGTCCAAGGTACAGAGCGGTGTGATAAAATACGAGTACCGTGAAGAAATGATTTTTCTACTCCTTATAAGGGACTGCAACTTGAAAATTGCGCGTGAACGCAAACACGTCGCAATCCATTACTACAATTCTCGTTTCTCTTTTATCATCTTTACGTTTCACCGATATCGTAAAATAACCGTGTTGCAGAGGAAACTCTTACGTGGAAAATCGAAAAGGACAGGACACTGGATACGTGTCTGCAGGCTACGCGTTCAGCCGAAAGGAAATTTTCATTTTCCACGGTCAAATCGCAATGAAGATGATAGGTTTGAAGGTTTAACGAAAGAGATACAGCGGCTACGAGTTTAGCCCAAGGGAAATTTTCATTTTTCACGGTCAAAACAGAATGAAACTGATGAATTTGAAGATCCAAAGAAAGAGGTACCAGTCACGAGTTTAGCCAAAGGAAAATTTCATTTTCCGATTGAAATTCAAATGAAAATGGCGGGTTTCGAGATTCGACCAAAGAAACACACCGATTACGAGTTTGGTCAGACAAAAATTTCATTTTTCACCGTCAAATCCGAATGAAACTGATGAATTTGAAGATCCGAAGAAAGAGATACCAGCCACGAGTATAGCCAAAGGAAAATTTTATTTTCCGATTGAAATTCAAATGAAAATGGCGGGTTTCGAGATTCGACTAAAGAAACACACCGATTACGAGTTTGGTCAGACAAAAATTTCATTTTTCACCGTCACATTCGAATGAAACTGATGAATTTGAAGATTCAAAGGAAGAGATAAATCAGCCACGAGTTTAGCCAAAGGAAAATTTTATTTTCCGCGTGAAATTCAAATAAAAATGGCGGATGTGAAGATTCAAAGGAAAATGTACATCGGCTACTAATTTAACCAGAGGAACATTTTATTTTCCATGGACAAATCCGAATGAAACTGACGGGTGTGAAGAATTGCCGAAAGAAATACACCAGCCACGAATTTAACCAAAGAAAAATTTCCTTTTTCGCTTAAAATTCAAATGAAAATAGCGGATTTGAAGATTCGAAGGAAGATGTAATCGGCTACTAATTTAACCAGAGGAAAATTTCATTTGCCACGGTCAAATGTGGATGAAACCGTGGAGTTTGAAGATGCGACGAAGGAGATGCACAAGTTACTTCGATAAAAGCTGAACGTTTCCCACTGAATGGGCCTGGAAACGATTCATCGGCTGGGTAAATGAAATCTTGCGTGAGGCTGCATCATCAAAGTCCAGCCAGTGAATGCTAATATCAAGGAGAAAAAACGTCTGCTGTACCGTAGAATAGAGCGTCGCCAAGTGTCGAGGCACGTTCGTTACGTGACAGCTTCGAGAAGACCAGCGACTGCACTTCCGTTGATCTAGTAATGATACTGCATGAACGCGAGAGCAGCACAGAAGACACTTTGTTCGGTGTACAGCGAAGATTATGCCAAGGCTGACGCCATCAGGGTCTGGCTGCCGGCAGCGATGGCGCCGATCCACCGTCGATTTTCGAATTCCCGATCGTCGAGAATCTTTTGTAATCTTGGTAATGCGACCCTTATTACGAAAGTACGTGGCGATCCTTATCTTCCTCGTTGCACCGCGAAATTCGCTTCTAGGAAGTACTTGCCAGGCAAATTGCGTAATTAGAAAAGGATTGTGCTATTTAGGGGCCCTAACATCGCGAGGTCGTTGATCTGAGTCTTGCAAAATGAAAATGAATTAACGAGTCAACTTTCAACCCTAACAATGATTTCGCAAAGCACAATTACAGGATATTTCGTGTATACATACAGGGTACCTCATTTCAAGTTTTTATCTCCACTCAATTATTTCTTACATTAAATTTCCCAAATTATAATACGTTTCGAAAAATGAAAATGAAAATGAAAATTAAAATGAAAACTAACCCTTTGCACTCGAGAGGTGACCTTCAGTCACCATTAGATAAAATTTCGAAGATCGATATTAATTAACATATCAGATATAAAATAATGTAACAGTGCACGAGGTATCGAAATGAAATAATTTTATGTGTTAATTACTACACAATTTCTTATTTACCGCTGAAAATAATATCGTTAGTTTTGTCGCAGAAAATCTTTCAATTTTAACCCTCCTCCAGCCAAAAGCTCGTCGAGAGCAAAAGGTTAAAATTCAAAAATGAAAATGTAAATTAAATTTGTTAAATTATAGTTCGTTTCAAATGAAATTTACCCTCTTCCAAGGCGGATATCTTACAATTGTCACGAATCTCTGCTAGGTGAACGTGCTTCCGAGATTTCAGAAGATGAATTCACTGATCTGTAATATTCGGTTTTCGATAATCGACGACCCTATAGTTTAGGAAATAATTGAGCGTGAAATTTCAAACGGGACACCCTGTATGCACCCTGTATGAAATTTTACTATTATATAATAGGCAAGGCATGGAAGTATTTATTTCGTGCTCGAGTCATGCCAGTTCTTATATTATACACAGCATAATCGTTAATGACACAAATGAGAGATCGGAAATGAGATTGTACGACACTTAAAATTTTGTCAGAAGTATTAAAAAATCGAACAAGTTCCAAGTGTTGAAGTGACATGCACGAGTCACTTGTATAACTCGCTATTAAGATATCGACAATAACGGAAATTACGCACAAAGTGACGAAGAGAATAATAATTTATATTCCAGTTCTTATGAGCAAAGAAAAATTTATTCTTTGCATTAGGAAGCTTTCGAAACGACTATTCCAGCATTTCGATGCGTTTTGCAGGTAATGAAGAAGAGCAAAGGAAAAACGCAAACAAGATTTAAAGGACATAAGTTGTCGTGTTTTTCAGGCGACTGATTACATTGTAATGACAGTATAACGCGACTGTGTTCTTGAATCTAGATTCCAGGTAGGCAAGTAACCATCTGCGCGTCATTGCCGTACAAAGATGGCTACGTATAATTTGAGAACGAGTCCAAGCACTTCCTTGTACAGTTACGAGCGAAAATATTCCAACGCTCGTGCCCCAAATTTCTATTACCGTAACACGTCTAAAAACACTGCCCAAAAATTCAAATTTAAATTCAAATTGATTACCAATCATCTCACTACTGATGGCAGGGTCTCTACGACTTATTATCGTCGTCAAATTTAAATTAATTACGACGTGTCACTAATTACCCTCATAATCACCAATCTTCGAACCTCGATACCTCGGAAATACTAGATAAGTAAATAAATAAATGTGCAAAATTTGACCAAAAATAGCGTTCATTTTGAAACTGCAGAGCTTTAACCTTTTAGATACGACGAGCCACTATAGTGGTTTTCGCGGACATCATCTTTCAGGACGACGAGCCACTATAGTGGCTTTCAGAAATTTCATCTCTCTGAACGACGCGCAACAATTGTAGCCCACTTGCTCACTGTTTAGATTAAATATTCGTCTTCGTATGCGTTGCTTTCACGCTTCTTTTGTCTCCACATCGATGTACAACAGTGTTTACACCAATCGAAAACATTTTCTTTCATATTAAAAATCCAAAAAAATGGAAAAAGCGTAACAAAATTGTATCATACGTTCAAAATAACCAAAGACGTAGATCTATCTATGAGTTTGAAGTCTTTGACGTGAGTCTATGTGTCACGCCATATTGTAAAATATATCATACCCAAGTTTATTAAAATTATTAAAGCGAATTGTTAAAGTTAAAGTATGTGTAATATATTTTAAGAAAATTTATAATTATATCATCGATAACTTCATTTTAACGTGCTCGCGTAGAGAACAGTATTTCCTGTCACACATTTCAGTGCTGTATCGCTTATATGTAGTTCGTATCAGACCCTGCCGTCCCCAGAAATCGCTTCGCGTAAAATTCAGCCATACCTAAAGGTTAAGCCATGAAATACCGTTTCGGCGATATTATTACTCATCGGGAAAAACCATATTGCCGACCTCGTACCCAGGTAAAACACGATGGCACCTTGACGCTTGACCATCATGTACGCCAAGCACCTCAAGCATAGCGCAATAATTCAGTTCGTTTTTCCGCGTGCAACCCCTATCCTTATACCTCAAATTCGGAAACTCTATCCAATTACAGATTACATAGCCCTATCAGGGGTCTACATAAATGCTAGGCCTATTAGCTCATGGAATATGAAAATACGCGATAGCAAGGTAGGGGCGGAGAAGAAACAATCCGTACACCAATACACCGACCTATTTTATTTGTCCCTCGAGTAAGAAGTAAATCGTAAAAACCATAAACATTATTCTCCATCGAGAAACTTTGCGCGAGTGTTGGTTTTACGTGTGTGGATGTCAATGAGGTTGAATAAGTGAAGCTCATTTGCGATGATATAAATATAATATGAGCGAGTGCAGTCTAGTATGAACGATGTTTGAAAATGTGTTTAGAAGAATGTGTCAGAATAAAAAGTCAGTGTGGAGCAATCGCAGGCTGATAAATATAATTGTGCAATGGAGGGAAAACTAGCGCGAAACCGTGTCCTGATGGAGGACGTTCGAGGACGTTCGAGGACGTTAGAGGACGTTAGAGGACGTTAGAGGACGTTAGAGGCCGTTGGAGGACGTTGGAGGATGATCGATCATGTCGCGATGGCCGCGCGAAGCGGATCGAGGTTTCTACTTCGTTTTATCTCGGCCAGCCGACATTGGACGTCACTCCGGACGGTACTCCGCGAGGTTGCCCCGACAGGAAACGCGTTTCTCGTTGGAAACGCGAAATGATGGACGAGGAGGACGAGATCGGTGGCGATTGATACGAAATTACTTTCGTAACGTGCGCGCCGTCGTTCCACGTTGATTATTTCTACAGCCACGTCCGCGAGAGGATGTCCTGTCGTCTCTCCGCGAGTTAGAGATACAGATTAGCAGACCAGGCGGGTCTGGCGATTGGAGGAAAGGGAAAAGCGAGAGCGGGAAATGGAAATTGAATGTAAATTGACAGGTGCGTGTTTCGAGTAATTGCGGAATAATTTGCGGATCGATGAAATGCTAATTTACTTCGCGATTGTGGCAATGTAGCTCATTTACTGCCTGTACCATTTCTGTCAGGACTGCATGGACGTGTGTACTCGTATTTGCGTCGAATTTGATCCTTGTAAATCTAGCCTGGACTAAAATCGCGGCGATCGACGGATGCACGGCGAGTTGGGCCCAATGGGTACAATGGCGATTAGGTTAACGGAACGCGGATTTGAAAAGGACGGAAGCGTAGCGACGCGGAAGGCTCTCGTTTTCACCTGGGCCAGCTGACCGTGACGACGCGGTGAAACGAAAGTGACACGGGGCTCGTTGCGATTTTTCGCCAACGATATTCGCGTACCAAAGCCTCTTGCAGCGAGTCACAGCGTGAAACCACGATCCACGGATTTAATAGGGAAATTATCGCCTAGGAAATTGGAGTTGAATGATTTGTAGTCGGAATTATGATATCGATTGCACGAGCCTCATGGGGTGACGAATTAAGTATGCATTGCGAAGTTTAATTGGCGCCCGGGTTAGGTTAGGTTGTGGTGTGGATGATGAACGCCAGGTAAAGTGGTATTTGGCGTGGTAATGGGTATCGGATCGGATTAACAGAATTTATCGATGCAAGAAGCCCGCGTTCCTCCAAGCTCAGGTCATTGCGAAGCAATACGCAGCGGATTCACCGATTGCTGGATAAAGAGCCATGTACGCAGGTACTTCTTGGACGATCTTCATTTGCCTTGTTTTTATTCCATTTCGCGATCGGGTATCGGGAAACAGCCACGCGAAGCATCGCCACATCGAAGATACCTGCGACCACCGACTTTAGCAATCGTAGGGGACGATGATCCCTACCAGTAGTCTACGTAGCCATTAACGCGTATTTCGGACTAGATTAACTCTGATATCAGCGCCATTTCATAGTCCCTTGCACTACGCTGAAACTCGGAAAAAGCTGTGGGAAAACCCATGCGTTCGAATTGTCAGGAAAGTAACCGAACGGCGAAGCCCTAGTATCAAAATTTGAAACACGATATCTCACAACTGACTATGAGTGCGAGATAGCTGCACCCGTATTTACTTCACGCGATGCGGCTCTTGTAAAATTCAAATGAATTTCGATCAAACACCGTTAAAAAATCTTTTAATTATTACATACGATTAAAACAAATTCTGTATAAGTAATAATAATATGATTAATTAATAGCGCGAATGGAGACACACGATCCCATTCGAGATATTCATACTTGGCCTGAGATTCAGACCACGAGTCAGACACGTGATATTCATGTTCGAGCCGATAAGCTGATCACGAGTCAGACTCGTGATATCCACGTTTGGCATGAAATTAAAGAACGAGCCTGACACGTGATATTCAAGTTTGGCCTAAAATTTTCTCCCCCCCCCCCCCCCCCGCAGTGGTCTACGAATACGCAATTAACGCGTATTTCGGAATAAATTAACTCCGACACCAGCGCCATTTCATGATTCATTTAATTGTCCGAGTCCCAGCTATTCCTCGAGATACGCGCGACGCGAGGTAATAATATAAACGGTACGTATTAATAGATGAGGTTTCCGGAATTCCTGCCAAGGAGAACGTCTCCCCAGGATTTCAGTCGATCGTATTTTCCGCGTTGAGAGCCGTATAAGCGCGGATTTTTCGACGCCAGGGAGCATCATCGCCGCGCGGAATGGCTACCGAGATGAAGAGTCGTGTGGAATGGCACCATCGCGATGATACGTGCTATTACATCTCTCGAATAACTTCGACCGCTTATCTGCTCGATCTAATCGAACATCGAGCGTAATTGACGCGCGGCCCACGAGTTGATACAAGCTCGACGCGTTCAGGCGGCTGTAATGATAAATGTTAAGCGATCCGAGGATAGCGGGTGATAAGTTCCGATATTTTGATAACTCCCGATAAACACGACTCGCGATGATACGAGAAGCGATCCCTTATCGCGTCGCCATTATCGCTTTATTCTTCGCCTAATCGCGTCTCTCACTTTCACAGACGGGTGGCCATTTTGTGTAGCTAATTCTACGTACGTTCATGGATTCGAGTAACCCAAAAACAGCCTGATTTTACCGAACAGTTTGAAAGATGGAGTATACTCTAGGACCGTTGCCTAGCATTCAGGTTCTAGATGACCACGAATATTTCTTGCACGGGTGAACAGCTGCATGCTGGCGCAGCATAGAAATGGCAACAAAAAGCAGATCACGCGGCACATATGCTTCAAAGTGGGTTCCATATGTTACAAAATGCATCCTGATGAAGAAAGATCCAAAATAACGGTCAGTAGACACCGCGCGTCAGAATTTCCCCAATTTTCCTCGAATTTTAACCAACCGAGCTAACTCGTTGGCAAAAAATGCTGTTCCAGCTTCACGGAACTTTGAAGACGATGTACGTGAGATATTACAAGGAATGCCATGCTCCAAACTAATTAATTAATAATTAACAATCGGGCCACAATTCGTACGCCCCTGTGCGTTCAATATAGGATTGCCTAGTGAGTCGGTTTTCAAAAGATCGATACTCAAAAACCCCAATTGTTCTAAAATCTGAACTTTCTCACTACGAGCTAACTCGTCAGTAGAAAATGCTTCTCTAATTTCATGGAACTTTGACAACGACGTAAATGAGATATCACACGGTGCGCCATGCTTGAAACCGTAATTAATCAATAATCGGATCATACGCCCCTGCGAGTTCGAAATCCTATTGTCTAGTAACTAGGTTCCCCGATCCAAAAATTCCTATTAAAAATCCTATTCGAACATCTACCACCTCGATATTCTGTCAAGAATTAACTCCAGCATCCTTCGATCCAAGGGCACGTTGTTCCTAAAATCCTTATTATAGCTATTTATAAAATTGATAGTTATTTAATGGCGAACGCGGAGGAACCCAAGGACCCCGGCAAAACTCGCAAACGCACCTGCCGATCACCGGGTATACAGAGAACCGGCATTTTTCTCGTTTTCCCTCATTACCGGTATTTCGCGTGGCGGACGGGACGTGAGTTATTTCACGATGGATGAAAAAAAATCTGGCCCAGGATATTCCGAAGAATCACGATGGTCTCGTGGCCTGTGCGAATACGCGGAACGATCGGGGAAGATTTTCGCGGGAATATCCGCGATTACGAGGAAGATTTGGCAGCGCGACCACGAGGCCGACTCCGAGATTTAACGATGGCTCGCGTTGAAGAGGACCCGTGGATCCGTGTTCTTACAACCGGTGCAATTAATTCGGGGATCGTGAAAAAACATTTACCGCATCGGGACGGCCACGAAGCCGGTTAATTTATTCAGCGTGGACCGGTCCCATCCTCCTCATAATTCTTTCGCGTGCATTCATTATTGACACACTTTCGCGAAACGCAGACGTTGTTACACGCAATGGCGGCGGGGAGGGGTCCGGGGCAAAAAGTGGCAGCTGCATGCAAATTATACGACGCCTATGCGGCTCTGTTTCGATCAATCTTGCGGTAATGAAACGCGTCGCCGTGGAACCGGAGTAATTGCCAGTACTGGGTCCGTGGCTAACGCGCCTGGCAAACAATCTTTCCGCTCGAAATTCCGCTGCCGCTGATGTCCACTGGCAATTTGTTCTAATAACGCGTAGACGACCTCGCGTCTCGTACCCCGTGTTCAGGGCCGTCCAGTAATTCGCAATTAAATGGCTCGCCGGATCACGATTTATGCAACGAATTAAACTGACGGAATGGAATCGAGATGTGGGATAGATCCGGCCACGATAGCGATAACTGGGCCTGCGTAACGAGATCCGATGCGCAGGTGCGTCTTCTATTTATTCATTTATTTACTTTTATCTTTTTCCTATGGGTGTGCAGCGTTGTCGCGGAACACAGGAATGATGAACTCGAGTAGCTTCGAGTTGGCGAATTCGAGGGAAGATTCGAATATGGTCTAGGGTGGTTAACCCTTTGCGGACGGAGCGGTTTTGAGTAAACCGTACCGCGAGGCCTAGTCGCTGTTGCGATAGTCATTTAAACTATCAGGCCTAGTCATTTCTACTTAACGCGTTAAAACACCATGCCAGTTTTACGTGCCGTTCTGTTCACGCGACAGTTAGTCGTCATGTGGGCCCTTCCGGGCCGTACGGACCGGCGAGGCCTGAACGGAAAGTCCCTAGCACCGGTCCCTAGGGACCGACGTGGCGTTTGACGCGTTAAACGCGATTTTCGTTCATAGCGACGCTAGCAATAAGGACATAAAACAGTCCACCGCTAAGATCGCGAGTGCTTCATGTTGGAGCCATCGATCTCATAGTCTAAGTCATCATTTGTAACCTTTTTCTACGTTTTGCTTCTTCTGCATGTATAATTTTGTACATAGATGTGATGCAATAAATGTATGTTAAGAAAAAAGGGCCTGCTAGGGTAGCCTTACCGATGAGTCCGTTAGCAGGTCCGGGACGAAATGCATCCCTTCCTTTTCGTACGGTCCCTTCTAGCCACGACACCACCACTGAGCATAACTACGACCAGTTGACATCAACGACCGTGGGGGAGAGGATCCCCACACGGTCTAAATATACGATTCACATCGATTCCGTGGGCACCACGCGCTTGCTCGTCAACGTGTCATTAATTTCCACATTCTTACGCCGCCCATATATCATCGATAGGAATCGACCGGAGCGTCCAGCG